>NC_053120.1:10664096-10874096 GCF_010015445.1 Perca fluviatilis
TACAGGAACCGCGCCACTGGACAGGATGAAGGTGTTCATGCAGGTGTGTCAAAACGCATTTTTTTTTTTTTTCATTATCGGTTGTCTGTCATGTCCACTCTTTCAGATGGTCTTCTATATTTTGGTAGGGAATGTACTCCTTAAAGGCCAACGTAACTTTCAGACCAAACAAAAACATGGTTCAATCAAAACAGGGTTCAGAGTCACTGAACAGTGGTAGCTGTAGTATGTACACAGTAATATGATGTGTGCCATCAGAATAGGATAATCTCATACTACAACATACTACAGAATTACAATTACAGTAATACAGTATAATACAGTATATACAGTACAGTAATAAAAATAATTCCCTCATTTAGGTGCTTAACCTGTTGGAAATTGTATTTTATGCATCTTAAATGCTGCCTTTAATACTAAATACATGTGTTAACTTTTTAAAGTAATGGCTCATAATGCAAGATTTTCTATGTACAGGTGCATTCCTCCAAGAGCAACCAAATCAGCCTGGTTGGTGGTTTTAAGCAAATGTTAAAAGAAGGAGGCTTGATGTCTCTGTGGAGAGGAAACGGTATCAACGTACTGAAGATTGCCCCTGAGACTGCCATTAAATTTATGGCCTATGAACAGGTAAATCCAAACTGATTACACTATACACCTCAGGTTATGTGCTAGAAATATTATCATTCTGCAACATGTCACTGTTGATGTAATGTTTTAATACCAAAGATCATAATATTGATGTGGAGTAAAATGATGCAATTTTCAGCTGAAGTTGATTACTACTGATGCTACCGGTCTTCAATAGTCATTGAGTTTTAATGCACTACTCCCTTATCAAGCTTTCCATAATATCGCTCCTCCATACCTCTCTGAACTCCGTCAGCCTTACACTCCATCCCGAACTTTCGGATCCTCCTCTTCCTCACTGCTTTCCACTCCTTCTGCACGCCTGTCCACAATGGGGTTCAGAGCCATTCTGCCCCTCGCCTTTGGAACTCCCTCCCTTCATCCAGCCGTACCATAGAGTCTCTACCCAACTTTAAAACCTCCCTCAAAACCCACCTATTCCGAAAGGCCTACCCCAATAACTCCACTCTCCATCAAATTCATGGATAGATTGCTTTCTTTTAATTTTCTATCTCAGTCTTTTAAATGTGTTTGTTTTAATTATATTTGCCTTTTTAACTGTATTTTTGCTTGTTTTAACTGTAAGGTGTCCTTGAGTGCTATGAAAGGCCCCCCAAAGTAAAATGTATTATTATTATTATTATTATTATTATTATTATTATTATTATTATTACTGTGTTTCATTAGTTTAAGAAGTTGCTGTCCAGTGAACCAGGGAAGGTCAAGACCCATGAGAGGTTCATGGCTGGATCACTGGCTGGAGCCACAGCACAAACTGTCATCTATCCCATGGAGGTGAGCAGAGTTGGAGGCATTTACAGGTGTACCTGTGGTAATGGCTAATAATTTAGAATGCCATCAGGTTAGAGAAAAAACTTTGATGATGGTAGTTGTCTCTGTTAGGTCTACATTAATTGTCCTCTGAACATATACTTTTCATCCTAAATAAGCCTGTACCCTGCCTCTTTCAATCTAACCTGAAAACAAAGAGCAAAGTAAAAAAAAAGATGCGAGTGACATTACAGAAGATAATGCAGATGTCCTTCCTTGCTTGTTAAGGTTAAATAATAACATAATGTATCAGTAATGACAAATAAATCATTCACATATTGCTTAGCTTTAATCAGACTGAAGGCTACCTTCCTATTGTTAAGCCTCAGCTGCTGACTGCTCCAAAGTAGAAGTGCTGTCAGGAAAAGAACAGTCCCTAGTTAACCCTTATGTCCGTGCAGGTGATGAAAACCCGTCTGACCCTGAGGAAGACCGGACAGTACTCAGGAATGTTTGACTGTGCCAAAAAAATCCTGAAGAGGGAGGGAGTGAAGGCGTTTTACAAGGGCTACATTCCCAATCTTATAGGCATCATCCCTTACGCTGGCATCGATCTGGCAGTGTACGAGGTATGTGGAAAATGTAGAAACAAAGCTCTGTTTCCATATGCAACATTAAAACAGTGAAGGGTTTTCACTTGGTATGTTCAATAGATGCCACTTAAATATGATAGAACTAATAGTCCTTTCTCACACACAAACACTTCCTTGTCCTCACCAGAGCTTGAAGAACCTCTGGTTGTCCCGCTACGCCAAAGACTCAGCCAATCCCGGGGTTGTGGTGCTGCTGGGCTGTGGTACCCTGTCCAGCACGTGTGGCCAGCTGGCCAGCTACCCCCTGGCTCTGATCCGCACCAGGATGCAGGCACAAGGTACAGAGAACCAAATCTCATTCAAGATTCTGTCAACTTTTAATTTAGCCCTGTTAGCATTTACCCAGTGTTCCCATGATCTTATCCAGAGGGATTAACATGGTGTAGTAAATAATTTCAAAAATTGTTCAACATTTTAGAAAAAATATAGAAAGTAGTTAACCAATTAAACTGTGAATGTTGTATTATTGGTAGAGAAATATACCTTAATAGGCACTATTAAATAGCACTACTGTAGCCAAAGTAAAGATTGTGTAAATATTACGTTAAAGCAGCTATAATTAATATTTTTAAATGAACAATGGATCGCATGACTATTTGTATGTGAAAGATGTTCTTTGTTGTGATGAACTTACAGAGAATTATTACCTGCCTAACTCAATAGTTCCCGTTAGCTCTACTGAGCTTTATAGCGTCATTAAGCTCATTTTGTTAGTTTTCTGGCAACTTTACTGTTTTGGTTCACTCTCACCGCATTTAGTGTTGTGTTTTCCATCCCTGCAAGCAAAGCTCTAAAAAACTAAAAGTTAAGTTGATGAAAAGCATTTTGCAGCTAAAGAACCAGATATTTCCCTCAGGAGTTAGTGGAGACTAAAATCAGGGCTATAAAGAGAGTGATTATTGGACTTACATTCATCAGGTTGACACTAGTCTTGCATTTCCATCTCCACAGTGCTGTTTTCTGCACTGAGGTGTGGTCTGGCTACACTGCTTATCTATTCTAGGATAGAGGAAAAGGCTCTGGCTTGTTTGTATTTCTTTAAACCAATCACGAAAGTCTGGGTGGCACTAAGCCCCGGATGCAGCAACGATGCCCTTGGAAAATAGATAGCAGAGATAGCGGAAGGGGAGGGAAATCCGGTAGACTTTATCCCAACAATGTACATCTGTTGAGCCAGACTACGTAGACACAAAAACAACCCCAAATAATTGGTAATGTTGCACTGTATCTGCTGGATTTGTAAATAGGTAACTGTTGGCTAACAATTACACAATTTCAACTTTATTAGGTGATAATATATCAATGTTGTTTACAGCTTGTTTCTGCTGCCCCCAAGTGGCAAAAAAACAAACTGTTACTGCAGGTTTTATTATCGCACACATGATGGGTTCAAAGATTGCTCATAAACTTTGAGAGAAATGATTGATTATGTGACAAAAAAATGTACAGTATATAAGGTGAAAAACTTTTGCCATTACCTGGTTGGTTACTTAATGACAAATGAAAGCACTGACATCATTATCTGACACTAGTATGTCTGCTTTAATCAAGAATCCAGAAGTTTTAGACCTATTTTCCCTTTTTCTCAGCGTCTCTCGAGGGATCAGAGCAGCTGCCCATGAACGTTATGGTGAAGAAGATTCTGAAAAATGAAGGCTTCTTCGGACTTTACCGTGGCATCCTGCCAAATTTCATGAAGGTCATACCGGCTGTCAGCATCAGCTACGTGGTGTATGAGCACATGAGGTCTGAATTGGGTATTCAAAAGTAGGCAGCAGAGTCATTTGTGACTATGTGTGTTCGCGAGAGTGTAAGAGGATGTTATATCAACTTTTTTTTATATCAAAACACATCCCTTTTAACATATTAGGGAAACTGTTATGTAAATAATTTGTTTACCTGTAGGTCTCCAAAGTCTCAAGCTGCCGCATATGGAGCCATTGTAGAAGTTTTTAAAGTGATTGCAAGACTTTGGCTGAACTGTTGAGCAATTATAATGATTGTAAAAGAGTTGACTAATGACTAATACAACTTCTACAATGTTTTCAACTGTATGTTGTTTGTCCACAGATTTAAGTGCACTGTCAGTTTCACTTTCAGTTGAATCAACCAAAGAGATGGATATTAAGAATGAATGAAAACCAAAAACACTTGGAGAGATTCACTTTCTTATAATTGTTGATGTGGGTAGAAATGGCAATATTTTTTGTGTCAGTCATTTTAAGTATGGGTCCAGTTATGTTGCAGGTTCTTCTAACATTTTACCAGAAGGCACCAGCAAGTTCCAAAAAGTGGAACACTTGCTGAAGTGGGATAACAATAGACTATAAAATAAGGGGATGACACTTTTTTTGTCTTCTTTTGCTATCTTTATAGACAAACTGTTGTAAGAAAATTTACATTTTACATTCATTTAAAGACACTCGTCCAGCTTTATATTCAGTTTCCCAAAATATTGTTTGAGTGGGGAGCTGTTTCACCTAGAAATCTGAGGGAAGTTTTGAAGTGCAATACTGTATTTACACTTTGGTGATTCACATTCTGGTATGTTTGAGACAGGTATGTCCCTTTGGGAATGGATATGTGCAAGTTTGGTGAACAGGGGAGTAATGTGCCTTATATGATTTTTCTCAGATATCTGTTGACTTTTACACCCCTAATTTTTTTGCCTTTCTTTTCAGTATTTGGTTCATTAGATGCTGGTGTTTACATTAATAAAAACATTGGAATACAAAAGTGAGACATTTATTTTCAGTTTACTGTGGTTGAAATGTATTTTAAAGAAAACATTTGATGTTTGTCATAAAGGTGTGTCACAACATAACGAGGCAAGTAATGAATCAGGTGTGATCTGAAAACTTGGCTCTGCGAAACCAGATGTATTCTGAGTGCAAGCTTTCACTCGAGCCTTGTGTGTTGCGCCATTTGATCCCTGAAGCTTTAAGTACAGATTACTCCACTTTAGATCTTATGTAATACTCTTTTGCCCAGTGATGTCAATACTTCTGACTTTAGCTGTCTGATCTTGGCCAGAGTAAGAGGGGTTCTGCTCATTTGTATTGCACTAAAGAAGTGACTAAAGGAGATTGCTTTCCAACTTATCCAGTTCCTGCTTAATAGCTCAAAACATGATTTTGATTTCTGAATAATCAAGCTAAAATGTTTAATGTGAAAATGTTTTGGTCACAGCTTCTAAAATTTTTACTCTTTCATATCACAAATCGAAGATCTCTGGGCCAAAAATAGAAAACAGTTAACTCAAGACTAAAGAACATAGTATGCTGAATGGTAAAAGTGCATTTATTTGACATTCATTGAGCAACAACTTCCACATTTCTGTCTTTTTGTTCAGTTCTTTTAATGTGCTGCATTTGAAAAATAATGATTTTTGTGACTCCTGGTGCTAGCTTGAAAAAAAAAAATCACTGACAAGCTTTTTTCTTCAGATTAATTTGAAAGATGGTACACGTACATACAAAACTTCTATACATTAGATATTGGCCAGTTTTGTTCAAGAAAAAGCACAGATCATGACCAGACAGACAGACAGACCTGTGATTAATACAGAAAACAAAACAAAAAAACTTTATTTTCAAGAAATAAGATCTCCAAAATAAAAGCATTTTGGCTTTATAGTTTATATATATTTGTATACTATTTAATCTGAGAATAGCTTCTTTTCTAGGTATATTGCATTTATTATGAGTGTACCAATAAGAGAAAAAAATGCCACAGTGGTCAGGATGGCGCGCAGGGCTTTGAACCAGCTGGGGTAAGTGGGCAGCAGAGACAGATCATAATGCAGCGATATTCCTAGTCCCATGATAACCATGGTGGCTGCAGGAACAATGCTGTCGCTCATCAGCATGGACACCCAGGCTAACAGGGAGGGAACCACACTGTTGGCCAGGTTCATCCAGTCAGGTTTTGCTGGGCTGCTCTCAGGAAGAGCGAATCCCCAGCGAGCTCCACCCAGGAAGGAAACAATGGAGGCGCCGTAAGCTAACTGAGCATAGGCCAACTCTGGAGAGTAGCTCTCAGTCACAGCCATGAGCAGAGGAGGGGCGACGAAGGGGATCAGCCCTGCAAACCCCAGGTACAGGGCAGGTTTGGGACCTTTCCACAAGTCCTTCATGTCATAGCGCAGCAGATCCAGCTCTCTGGGAGGAGGTTCAAGCTTTGGTCGCTTCTTCAGCCTCACAGCAGAAGAGTGGAAATGCTGGCTCCTCACTAAAAATGGAGCTGCATGACCTTGGGTCCTCTTGAAACCGAGGACAGCAGGAGGTTTTACTCGTCCGGCATCCCTTTCTGAAAACAGCAGCCTTGCTGTTGAGGCACAGCAGGTCTGCAGGGAGCTGCATCCACCTTCAGAAGCTCTTGTCAGGACTGCCCAATGCCATACCTAAAGACAAGACATTTACATAAAAAAAAAGCATTCTAGTTTTAAAATGATAAATTATTAAAATATGAGCAAAAGAGCTTTTGGAGCAAGTAAATCACTGGTCTGTTACCTTCTGAGCTGCAAAGGTGGTTCTAAACATATAAGACAGCATCTGATGAAAAAAGTAAACAGAGATCAGGTTAGACAGAGCAAAGACACAATAAAAGCTGATTCACTCAAAATAATAATAATAAAAAAGCTAATTAAAATATGATTAAAATGTAAACTGGATTAGGGCTACAAATGTTTATTTTAATTACTAATAAATCCTGATTATTTTTCCTGATCAATCATACAAAAAAATATCCATGAGAATAAAATAGATAACACTTTAACAGACAAGTTGTATAAATATATACAAACAGTGTTCTACCAACCTCCCAAACAAACTAAATTTAACACACATGAAGATGCATGGAAAATAAAACAGAACCCAAAACATCTAAAAAGATGGCGCACTTTATTGAACCCAACAGAGGAAACTTTATGAGCGGATGTTGAACCCGATACAGAAACCAGTCAAACCAGTCTGTCTTTAAGTCCCTTTCCGACTTAAGGAGGGATTTATGCAGTTCCTAGAACATAACGTTCCTAGAACCCTTTTCTTCTTGTGTTCCGACTGGACCAATTTGGGGAATATTAAGTTCCTCTGGCCGCAGTTCCTGTAACTCTTTCAGCTCCTACGTCAGGGCAGGGTCTTTCCCTTTTCTTCATCTTTTTAATATTGTATTAACTTCACTGTTTAGCATGCCTTCTACTTTTTTTAAACAGGTCTTAAGTTTATCTTTGCACTCTAAAGTTTGCTGTGTGCTTGTGTTTTACTTTGATATAAATACAATATTTAATAGAAAAGTGGGTTACTACAGTTATTTGTACATGCACACATGAAGGTAGGCCTACCTGCTTGATTAAAAAAAGAGCAGCAGCAGGTTAAATGGCTGTGGTATCATAACTAAATATTGTGGTATTGTGGCTGTGTTATAATAACAAAAGGTATGTTGTGTTCACACAGCCATCTAATCACACCTGTTGACATTTTTTGTGGCATTTTTGTGTTATCATCACAAAAGGTCTACACTGGCTTTCAGACAACTTTGTCTGAACTCCCTTACCCCTCCTACCAGTTCTTATGGCCACTTGGCCAATGAGAATGGAAATGGAAAAAACGGTTTTGGGGGAGAGTAGTTAGTAGAACTGTTTAGAAGTGGACTGTTCCTATAACGACGTTCCTGTAACTACTTGGTCGGAAAGAGGCTTTTCCCCGCTCCTATTATTCATATATGGGTTCACCTTCACCGGTTTAGACTCCTCTCTCAGCTAACGTTATACCAACATGTAAAAGTGTCTGCGGCCGCTAACTACAATATAGCTCAGACAGATAAACATCATAAATACTGTGAAAAATCTAAACGTATCTTCATAACGTTACTGCAGACTTAGAGACCGACTAACCGCGCCACAACAACGACTTTACCGAGTTAACGGCTAACGTTACACAGCTGAAGCAGGCCTATGTCTTAGCCATTGACATATATAAAAGGTCTTAGCACTTAATATATAACTGCATTCCCGAAACACGGACGAGCGCGATAATTACCTCTGTTTTAGGATAAAAACATCATACTTTAAACACGTATTCCCGGGGTCACGGTAGGCACGGATGTGGGAAACACGTTGGTACGCGGTTTATTTCCTTCCGAAGAGGCGTCCTAAACTAATGGTTCCACTTGAATACAGTGAGTCTAGAGAAGCAAGCTAGCCTGTATAGATTTATTCATAATTTGACAAAAATAAACTTACTACAAACACATATGTGTTTTTCATTTCTCTCAGACGGTTATAAATGATCTTTGACACTCGGTCATCGATTAGCAGGGCTGATGAACGAGCATCATTCAGTTCGTCCGTCCCAAAACAGATTAATCTCATTTTTAGCAACGAGGAGTCAGTTGAAAAGTTGGTCGTCTAGAAAAATAAAATACTTATCCAGTAAGGCATTTACTCAAGTACTCTAGTCTTACTTAAGTACAATTTTGAGGTACTACAACACTGCACTACAATACTGCACTACAGTTCACCAGGAAATGTTTTAAGCCTATTTAGGCTACATTTATTTGACACATAGAAGTTACAGATTAACATTTTACATAAAAAGCTTTTGAGCAGTTGTTATATATTACTATGTACACGATTGAGGTATTTATTATATAGCATTAGCATATAGTTTTTTAGCAGGTTCAAGTAGAGCTAATTGTTTAATCGGTAGCAATTTAAATTTATTTATAGTATCAAATTATAACAAGTTATCTCAATAACATAACTGAGAGTTATTGATATAGTTGTAGCAATGCACCATATTTTATGTATAAGGTGAACAGATGCTTTGTGTGCAAAATATTGATCTGCAAAGTAACCAGAAGCTACAGTTGTTAAATACATGTAGTGAAGCATGTATTACATTATCCTCTGAAATTGTCTCTAATTTTAAGTCTTTTCTAGGCATAAAAAAACAGCAACATAACAGGCATCAGACACTAACTAGCCTAATTGAATGTAGTGTTCAGGCCTTCTCCTTCATCTCATCACACTCATGTTACAACAAAGAAACAAACAACACATTTACAATTTACAACAAATTTAGGCTACAGTAGATTTCACCATAGTTTCTTTGCATTATACAGACTATTCCACATACTTTTATCATACAGGTTCATATCATATTACTGTCAATTTTCTCTTTGAATAAGCAATAAGGACCAAAAAAGTCTGTGTGTTTTCTGGCAGTTGATGTGCATAGGGGTGCGGAAGCACCATTGATGGGCTGTTCATCACAGAGACGGTCTGGATAACTGGGAGCTCCAGTAAGAAAGTTACACATTTCACTTTGTTATACAATATGTCAAAAGATGTAGAGGAGGTGAAAGTGGCTCCATGTTACACCCAGTCTTTATTTGTTTGTGCTGTATCATAATTCTGGCAGAGGTTAGTTAAAAATAACAGATTATTTTGTAAACCCATACACAGCATGAAATCAGATCAGTCACTCACAAACGTACAGAAAGATGTACTTTAATAACACATCACACAAGTTAGTGCCTCGTCATAAAAAGGCCGACATATGTAAGTCTGTACAAAAGAGAAGTGAAAAAAAGCCTAATAACAGTTACATCCATGCCTAGAGTGAGTAATTGGTGTGAAATATTTTCCCGTGGCACACACTGATACAAGAAAACACCTCCAAAACACATTTGTAATGATCATAGATGATTAGATAGATAGATAGATAGATACTTTATTCATCTCCCAAGGGAAATTTTAGATGACAACAACCGTACTAAAGTCTGGTGGAACAACATTTTGAAATAAAAGCATTCTGTTGGAGTACTTCTGATTCTAAGAGCAACATTCACATTCACCATGTAAACACACTCATTGAGAGGTACATTATGTTAGATTTTATTGATGGTGTCGATACCATAGACTGTAAACAATTTATATATATATATATATATATATATATATATATATATATATATATATATATAGTTTCACAGTCTATGGTATATATCTGTAGGTCCACCTCTATGACCTTTTAACCCCCATCAAACTCATGCTTACTACACCAAATGCCCAGCAGGGGGCAGTCATACAAAAGAAATATCTTATCTCAAGAGAGAAACTCTTAAGAATTATTTTTCTAACAGGTTGCTGCCGTGTTTAAACTAGATAAGAAAAAAAAAGTATTTGAAGCAATAGTATGACCCTATCATGTATCATGGTCCCACTGCTTTTCATACATATAAAAAATAGGATCTTTATTCACTGATTGTGTATAGCAGGAGGAAAATTGTTAACTACAGTGCAGTGATTAGTGTTCACAATAATGAGAAGATGCAGTCATTAGTGTTTGCTAGAGAGTAAATGGGAAACCCTTTAAATTAGAGCTCTGTCATTTCAACAGTGTTGTCCGATAGTACACACAATGTAATCAATGAGCTCTTATGCAAAAATGTACAACTATGGCATAAAGCAAGAAACTACTGTCATCCTCTAAAAACAGACAACATACAGGAAACAGCCGCCTGCAGACTCTCACAGCTGTAGGACGTGTTCAAACTTCAGGCTCCATCACTCTGAAAGACAAACATGATCAACATTTTCATGGTTTACTCTAAAAATGTAATTCATCTCTGTCAAGCTGTAACCAGTTAAATAATTCACTGGATCCCAGTTATTGAGTTATTGTCAGCTAACTTTCATTCACCAGCCAAGTATCAAATCAGTATTATATGGGCAATATACAGTTTATCAATTATATTATTAGAAAGTATCTGGGTAAGAATGTTGTTGTTTTTTATCTTCCTGTGAGATCCTCACTAGTCTTCTTCTTCTTTTCCTTCATTTAACCAAGTGAATGTTTCATTGAGATCAAAATCTTTAATTCTGACAAACTGAAAAAGTGTTACAACAATGAAAATTCCATTATAACCTATAAACTGTCTATTATCCCTTCAAATGTATCCAATTCGTCTCAGAAATAGTCTTAATCCTTGTGTTGTCTTCCCGTCAACATTGAAAAAAAAACATGAAAAAAACGGGTCATTGTGACCCAAAGTCAACACAAGGGTTGACTGAACTCATCTCATCTCATACTGACCCCTCCACAGCAGTCCCCACACAGACATCCCAGCAGGCCGTTCACCACCTGCACAGCACACAGTGCCATCTGGATTAAACCCATGACCAGCAGCACAGAGAACAGAGAGAGATGCCAGGACACCACGCCAGCTGGCTCTAAGCATATCTTTGACCAGGCAGTTGTGTTGGACAGGTAGTCACTGGAGAGGGAGGGTGAAGAAGAAGAGACCGCAGGTTTAAAAAAAAAGAAAAATCTGTAGACACTTTAAACCGGTGAAAAGCAGGTTAATTAGTGAGTGATCTCAGTGGATTACAGTCACTTTAATAGTCTGGTGGTACAAGCTACCGTGCAGTGAACTGCAACAGAGGTAGCACCAATAAAAACAGACTAGAATGTCGTTTTAAGGTTTGGTTTACATAAATTACAAATAAAATCAATCTATCAGATGATTGCCTGAAGTGAATGTGAATGAAACTTAGTGTGATTATTTTTTAAATACTCTTGACTAGACTCAAGGTCTATTTACAAATGGATTTTTATGAGCGTTTTTGTGTTTGTTCTACTGTGTTGTAAGACATCACATGCATCACATGGTGAAATGGTGAGCACCTTGGACGAAAGGCTGGAAGCAGTCTGACACCAGACCAAAACTGGAACTGACCCTTTAAATTAGTTCATCATTGGATGGTTACATGCTATTCTCATTCTTTTTCTTTTATATCCACAACCAATATGTTAAACGAATAGTTTGAGACCTTATGTGTTCACTTTTTTTTTTTTTTTGGTGAGACATTCACATTAACAAAAATGATTCCAAATTATGAAAAGTAAAAATCACATTTTTAACATAAACTGATCAATTTCCAAGCAACTAAAACTGTGGTTTACATTTCTTGTAAACCACAGGAAACCACATCTTTACACTGGTAGTTGTGCATGTAATTTAGAATAAGAAGTAAGTGTTTTATACTTAATAGGGTTGTTTGTCTCACCCATTTGAGAAGGGGTAGCTCCACTGCTCGTATGTGTCATTAAACCTAACCAAACACTGAGGTCCGTGGTTTATGGCTACAGCAGAAACAATAACTGAGTAACCAGCCCCCACAACACCCACAGCTGCAAACAGTATGGAACTCAGCATCTAGAGAGAAAGAGAGAAAGAGAGAGAGAGAGAGATAGAGAGAGAGAGAGAGAGAGAGAGAAAGAGAGAGAGAGAGAGGGGGGGGGAGGAAGAGAGAGAGGGATAAGTTAACGTATTGGGAATCAATACCTTTAACTATCTCACTTTTAACTTCTGTGACTACTGTACAATGAAGTTATTCTCTCAGTGTGCAGAGAATAGACTAAGTATGAGTGTGTGTGTGTGTGTGTATATGTGTGTGTGTGTGTGTGGTAATCTTACAGACTTGTGTTTGCTGATTCTTTCATCTCACACACATACACATTCCTAAAGTATCGACCACTATGTGTGTCTGTTCCAGAACAATACCAGCTCTGTGTGATAAAGTCATGCGAAACTCCAATCTGAAGAAAATTCTTGTTACTGTATAGGGATCAAAATATCATCAATTTTGTGTGTGAATGAGTGTGTGGTGTTTTATTTGGTTGTGTAAATCATGAAGAGTGTGTACATAGTGTCATTGTGTTTGTTTTACAACTGATAAGGCAGTTAACAACATACTGTAGTAGATCCACTGGTAGAAGTAGAAGTGACTCTCTTATTTGTTTATTTATACATTTTTGGCCACTCATGAGGCTTATAACTTTTTGTACCTATTTCTTACCAAAAAAGTAATAAAAGGGACTATAATAGAATATAAAAGTTGTGTCACGGTGAAAAATGTCTTCTTTCTGAAGAAGTTACTACCGGTAATTTAGGTCCTCTTGTGGCGAACACTGCTCAAGATATTATTATGTTATAGAAAGACATTCATGTGGAGCAAATGCAAACACAGCTACAGATCATACACAAAAACAATAACAAAAAAGCTAAATAAGCCATAACAACCTAATGTTGTGCTTACCTTTTTGTGCTGTAAATGGTATTTCATAATACGATCCATCACATTTTCAGTAGTTGTTTTTTTAGAATTAAAAATTAACACCAATTATTTTCAAGTTTTTGCAATTGCGTGGAGCAGTAGTGGTAGTGTGCACATCCCAACTGGTGAGGTGCAGGGCAAAAAGGGTCTGGATACAACTGAAAAGTGCAACGTTTCAACCCAGCAGGGTCAAAACGTTGCACAATAAACGTATGGGAGTATTAGCATAGTGCGGGCATTTCATTCTTTTCAAGTTTTTGCAATTCACATTATATTCTAGGTTGCAAATATCCAATTCAACTCTGACAGAAGGAGTAGGACAAACATGGCAGTCTTTTCACTCCAATTCACGCTGTTTAAGCAACACATATGGGAAAAAATGCTTGTTTATGTTCCTGCTGCGTGGGTTGTTCTCTTGCTGACTGCCTGTATGCATGAATGGCTGTTTTAATGGATCACTTTTGTAGGATACAGAAAAATGACTTTCTAGGTCCTTGGGTGTAGCGTGATTTGCACTTTCAATTGTGGACACCACCAAAAATTGGCACAGAGCCTGATCTGCATGAGCAACAGGCCAGTTTAATATACCTCCTTCACAGAGAACATTTTGATATTTCACAGTGGGAAAAGCACAGGTGTAAATAATAAAATGAACGATGGCTGAATTCCATTGAGCTGCTTCAGTTTTAGTGTCCTGGTATTGTGCATGCAACAATCCCAGCTGAAGGCAACCTGGTTTAAATTTATGATGTTGGTTTACTTTCTAATCCTAAATGTTTTATTGAGCCTATACCCTAAGATAATTGGGCATGTAAATACTTGTGTACGTGTGTGTGTGTCTGTGCGTGTCTGTGTGTTTAACATTAGATTTTTTGTTCCCCGACAAAAATTAAAACTCTTTGCAAAACTATTATGGGATCCATTCTAATCTTTCTGCTCTGTGGGCCTAATTTGAATCTGCCCCCAATTTTTGGAAACCACAGCTGTGAATCATTATTTCCTTATGGTGAAAATTTAAACAGTGGAACATCTCCTCACTGCAAATCTCCGCCCACAGCTTTCGTTGCCACAGCAACCGCAGCAGTCATTGTTCTTCAGACCCAGGAAGACCAGAGCCGGGAAGATCATCTGTCGCCCAAACACACCCCAAGTTCACGCACACACACACACACACACACACACACACACACACACACACACACACACACACACACACACACACACACACACACAAAACAGTCATGCATCACTGAAAGATGCTAAAATCACATACATCATTCTACACATGGCTTTAAACTGATTCATAGATTTGTAAATCTTTCCAGGTGAAGAAAAAATGGATGTTTTACAACTGAAACAATTAGTTGATTGATGGATCTGTTAATTCATTTCTTTGTTTAAGACAACATTTTAAACATTCTTCAATTCCAGCTTCTTAAATGTGAGGATTATTTTTTTTTCTTTATCAATAGCCCTATATGTAGCAAAGTGAATATCTAGGTTCTGCTGATCAGATAGAACAAGCAATCTGAAGACATGCACCTTTGGATCTGGAATAACAGGCATTTTAAATTTCCCTGTTTTTCTTACTGATTTTATAGAATAAACAATGAACTAATATATTGAGGAAATAATTGGCAGATTAATCTACAATGAAAATAACGGCTGAATTAATGAATTTTTGGTTTGTTATTCATGAACTACTGTGTTCATGAGTCCACACAGACACACGGATATCGTCATGATGACAAAATGCCTCATTGTGCTTAAGTAGCAACATATTAAATTTAAAAAAACATCTGAAGAATCCATAAATTTGTCTTCAATGATGATAAAAGCAGCTGATATCACGCGGTGAGCATCCTTCATTTTACCAGCTATTACTGTGAGTGTTGAAATTTGAACATATAGTCACCAGCACTCCAGATCCCAGAATGCCTCCAAAGTACCAGACTTGCTGTGTGATGTGTCCACTTTCGACAGATTTTCCACCGGGGAAGAAGAGCAGGATGTTACACAGCACGCACACAATCGCCAGAGGCATCAGACTGATCCCCAGACACTTGGCAAAGCCACCTGAACACATTTTGACACTGGTGCTTCAACCTCCTCTACTAGTAACTCCTAAAAGTATCTCGAAACTCTACTTAGGTTGATCTTTCGACTGAATTATATTAAAACTGTCAACCCAAGGATGTCCTGGTTTTAAAAATAGAGTGGAGACTTAAATCTGGTCCAGTTTTTGTCCAATCCAAGTCAGGAGAATAATAGCACTCCACCTGTTGGCTTTTCTGGCTGAAAATTAGGCCTATATTTATCTCCAATTGCAGCCAACACCTCCTAACAGTCTCTTCAAAAAGCTCTGTTCACCTTTACTGAATCTTCTGAATGAGACAGTCTGCCTCACCTGTCTGTTTCTTATTGGGTTGATGCTATATTTATGCTTTTATAGCCCAACCCACACATGCTGCTACACTTTTATAGCAGCCAGCTATAATATGGCAGGCACAGAACATGGGAATACCCGTGTGCACGCACACACACACACCATGACACACGGGTTAATGTTCTACCATGTGTTTTGTGTACATGGAAGGGGAAGTGACAGACAGTTGGTCGATACGGCAGAGCCCTCATGGCTGATCTGCACCTACCACTGGTTTAGTGAGTAACTAACAAGACAGACTTCTTCATCAGTTAGATTAGTTCTAATCCGTAGTTCAACTCTGGATCATTTCTCTAAATAATGTTTAAGAGAATGAAAACATGATTTTGAACGATGCCTTTACCACAGTTGTTATATTTGGCTAATCAAGGGGTTTTCAACTGTATATCCTCTAAACTTGAGTTAACGATTAAAAATAAAGACATCCATCATGAAATAATTGATTTTGAAAGGTTTATTATCCTATTTGCTCTTTGTACTGTGAAAAAGATAAACACCTGCACCCAAATGAGTCATTAATCTGTGGACATTTTAGAAAGGTGCTTCGGATTGGATCTTGGCCATCTTGTTTCACCCTCTCGCAAAAAGAGGTCTCTATAATAAAAACTCTTCCCACCCCTCTCCCAGACAGCTCGATGTAGCCTACTGCTGTCTGGCAGGATACCTTATTGTAGAACAGCTTCTAATGCTTTGTTGTGCCCTTGTTCTGTAGAAATCATCAGAAATCTCCACCGACTGCAAGAGCATAGACATTAGGCTCGTTCAAGATGAGCCAGATCTGCGCAGATCTGCGCAGAATCGATCACCGGCGATCGGCGCCCAATGCATGCCGGTTAGATTTGTGTCCGACTTGATCCCGACTTGCTCTGACGTCATGCACACGTGGGCAACGATAATCTCACGAGACCAAGGCGGCCGCAGTTCTGAGACGCAGGTAGCGCAGTTGCTTTTCACCAACTGCAAGAGCCAGGCGGACGCAGGTGGACCCAGGGCATGCTGGGAAACGCCGGCCTCTCAGCTGATCAAACAGCTGATTGGTTCAGAATCAACTCAACATGATGACGTTTTATATAAACGTTTTATTGATTTTCAATCGGAGGGATTTTAACTGTGATTTGTCTGATTTAAAAGCTTATTCTGTACAGAACACATGTTGTGTGGCTGATAGTTGTGTTTAAAAGTCAGAGAGACTAAATCTGTTCAGATTACGGATCATCTACAGTCTGTTGTTTATTAAAATCAGCAACAGATCACATGTAGAGAATTTTGACAGCTACTTTGTCATAATAAAAACAACTGGAGACTGTGTAGGAGCTGATATAGGGGTCTGATAACATTTTATTAAATCGGAATCGGACCACCGTGTTTCTGTCACTTCCTGTTCAGCCTGAAGGCTGCTGGAGTCAGCTGGAAAACTGTCCGACTTGAGAGCGGACTTTTGTCACCGCCCCCGCTGCTGCCGCCTGCTCTCGTCTACTTTACAGGCGAGGCGCACTTCATCTTGAACGAGCCTAGTATATAAGTGCAAGAGCCAGGCGGACCCAGGGCATGCTGGGAAACGCCAGCCTCTCAGCTGATCTAACAGCTGATTGGTTCAGAATCGTCTCAACATGATGACGTTTTATATAAACTTTTTATTGATTTTGAATTGGAGGGATTTTAACTGCGATTTGTCTAATTTAAAAGCTTATTCTGTACATAACACATGTTGTGAGGCTGATAGTGATAAATCAGAGAGACTAAATCCGTTCAGATTACGGATCATCTGTGTGTTGTTAATTAAAATCAGCAACAGATCGCATGTCAGCATTTTGACAGCTACTCTGTGATAATAAAAACAACTGGAGACTGTGCAGCAGATTTATGGGTCTGATAACATTTTATTAAATCAGAATCGGACCATAGGCTAGTGTTTCTGTCACTCCCTGTTCAGCCTGAAGGCTGCTGGAATCGGCTGGAAAACTGTCCGACTTGACAGCGGATTTTTTTCTTCAGTTCATCTCGAACGAGCCTATTTTGCCTTGTTGTTGTTATTGTTGCCAACTACAGTCGCTAAAGCGTAATGGAGACCGACTTGCCTTTCTCATCTCGTCGGTCACCTGTGGTGTGTTTACACGGCTGCGTGGCGTCCAGTCAGCGGCTAGCTTCTAGTATAGGAGTCGGTGAGTGGGAAAAAGTGGCCACGGAGATCTAAAACGTAGGCAGACATTTGGACACTTGAGTGGAGCGTCTAAGAGTTGGATAACGTTACCTTGAAAACCTTAAAAATATAACTACAAGTGCAAATATAACTAGTGAGAATTATGTTTAGTTATTAATATGCTGTGGATGACCAAATATGTAGCAAATTCACCAATAACATACTCAGGGTCAAGGGTTACATCAATCCCATTTGGATATGTGTTTGTGTCCAGACATCCTGAAGCGTGGGGGTAATGCAGCAGATGCAGCGGTTGCCATTGCAGCAGCGCTCGCGGTAACCGAGCCGTTCAGCACCGGTCCGGGCGGAGACGCCTTCTGCTTGTTCTACAACGGAAACACTGGAGAGATCAGAGGGATTAACGGCAGGTGGAGATCCTTCTTTCGCTACTGACTGCTGTTGTGTTCATAGAACGATTAACTCTGTGCCTCTCTCTGTGTCCTCAGTGGTCGTTCGCCCAGAGCTCAGACCCTGGACTTCCTGGAAGGACTTGGTTACACTGCGGAGACCCCCCCTTCACCTTCCGATGCCTTGAATGTCACAGTACCAGGGGCCCCTGCATGCTGGTGCGACACCGTACAGCTGTTTGGTAGTCACAAGGTTTGTTTTTGTGTGTGTGTGTGTGTGTGTGTGTGTGTGTGTGTGTGTGTGTGTGTGTGTGTGTGTCAAACCATTTTAGTGTTGGGGGTGGGTGGGGTTCTTGACCACTATTTCAAGGACAATTAGGAAGAAAACAAATAAAAAGTTTTTCTGTAAAATTATTTAATTATTTATTATTCCATAATTTAATGAGGGCCCAGTTCTGCCCCCCCCCCCTTTTTTTACAGTGATGTACTTTTCTGAACTTACCAGACTTTTCTAGCTGTTCTATTATTTGCGTTTTCCCCACTTAGACATTATGTCCATATTACTGATGATTATCTAAAATCTAAGTGTGAAAATATTTTGTTAGAGCACCAATTGTTAACCCTAGAATATCGCCGCAATATCGATATTGAGGTATTTGGTCAAGAAAATCGTGATATCTGATTTTCTCCTTATCGCCCAGCCCTAACTATGTGTGTTTTAAACAGTGGTGGTGAAGTTAAATCAATGAGATATAAGCAAGGAGTTGACAACCTATCACCGGGGTCTGTGGACTTTTTTTGGGGGGGTGAAAACAGGAGTAATTTAGTCATCTTTGGTAGGGTTTCTACAGGTCCATTAAAATGTAAGGGGTTGGATTAGAGGTACTATGTTTCACAAATCAATGTAATCTTTAATCATTAAATTTAAAATACTTTCACTACACTACTATCACAACAACTGAGCCTACATAACATGTAAATAAAGGAATAAGATACATGCAACAAGTTCACTACTGTTAGTTTTGTGTTGTCAGAATGTGTCTTGGAAAATGTACTACATTATTAACTAAAGCGGAAATGATATAGTCTCCACATATTTCATCTAAAAAAAAATGAGTCACACATGTCCTGCTCAGCGAGTTTTCCTGTGAAGTAATAACCGTGTGTTTCCTCTTCCTGTTTCCTTAGCTGTCCTTGCAGGAGGTGCTGAGCGGGGCGGCAGAGCTTGCAGAGGTGGGGTTTCCTGTTGCCGAGGTAACAGCTCACCACTGGGAAAAATTGGTGGCTGCTCTGAGAGATGCTGGGAAGGAACTAAATAGAGACCTGCTGATTGATGGTCATGCGCCAAAATGTGGACAAGTATTCAGAAACCCTTCCCTGGCCAAGACTCTGAAGGTAAATCCTTGAAACTAAAACACACACCGAAACACAGGCGTCGCGTGAGGAGCACTGGGACATTTTTCTAAAATCGAGTTATTTAGAACAGAAGGAAACAGAACAATGTGGAACCCGCAGGAGGAAACCGCTGTGCTGGTTCCTCGTCCTCTCAGAGGTTGTTTTCTTTTTTAAATATTGACTCAGTCTTCTACATGGGAAGACCTTGCATCAACCATGGGGCATCGTGGGTAATTCACCCTGAACCCATTAGCGTGATGTACTCAATATGAGAGGAAAACAAGGAAGATGGAGGGAGTGAGGGAGGGAGTGAGGGAGGGAGGAATACAGGGGTGGGTGTAGTAGGATTCCAATGATTCAAATAGAGAGGGAAGGGTGGAGGGGAGGGAGTGAAAGCAGGACAAGGAAAGGCAGGCACGGAGATTGATCAAAAGAGAGGAGGGATGGATGGGAAAAGAAGAAATGTGTGGATTAGGACAAAAGTATAAATGAAGGTGGAGGTGGTAAAAAGAAAGACATTTATTATAAAAAATATGAGCATAGACATGAAAAGTAAATGTATATCCATAATACAATTAAAGAAATAATTCAAATGTGTTGGTTTCCACAGTACTAAGTGCATCACAAGTCAAACTGAGGTCAGTCCGACTGTTTACCTGGCCATCAACAAGTTCTTCGTATTTTAATGCACTTTCCTGATCTTAATTACAGCTTTTTCAATGTCGACAAAATGTTGACAACATGTCAACATTGTTCACGGTTGGTCCCCCACTTGATGCAGACTGAAATATCTCAACAACCACTGTGACTGGATGCATTGGCACGAAAACCTTCATGTGAATGTGCGACCATGATTGTGTGTGGACAATGTAACATTTATAAAACCAAGCTCATTCTGTAGTTTCCTGTCAGTGAGACTTTACTAGAATGATGGCAGCCCCCATTTGTGTGTGTGTGTGTGTCACCATTAAAGCATGCACTGATGCTCTTCTGTATTACTAGATCAAACACTCAGTCTTTAGTAATTCAGTAACGCAGGAACACTGCCGAGTACGCCCATGATAACCCCCTACACACACACACACACACACACACACACACACACCCTGAGACAGTAGAAACAATAGCAGTGACCTCAGCCTCATTGATGGATGGTTTCCATGGCATCATGGCGGTCATTCCTCAACGATGACGGTGTGTGTTACGTTCTTGTGGAACAAAAAAAATCACACACAACATCCTGTTCGTGGGCTAACATTGATTGGACTTGTAGATACACACAATAGTGGACATTTCACCCGCATATTTTCAAACTCTACACTCATGTGTGGCATTACATCATGCAAAACATATTTTGTATGTTTTTGTGTTTTGTACAGTGATTTGAAAAAAGAAATAAGCCCTCATATATGATGACTGATTGAACAGTTGATTGATTGATGTATTCACAGGAACTGGGTGAGCGGGGGAAACCAGCTTTCTACCAGGGCAGAGTGGCCGAAGCCATCGTCGATATCATTAACCAAAATGGAGGAGTCATGACTCTGGATGACCTCAGCAGCCATGAAAGTGAGGTCGTCACCCCCATAAGCACAGAATACAAGGTAAGGTCAGCGCCTATTCTTGTCTGTATTTTGATTATGTGATCAGCAGAAGGAATGACTCCATTGTGTGTTCAGGGTGTGTGTCTATGGGAGCCTCCTCCGAACAGCCAGGGATTGGTTGCCCTGCTACTGCTCAACATTCTGGAGAACTTTCCTCTCAGAGGTATTTACTGGCCTTATAGTATGATCAAATGTAGATATTGGTCTGGTGATGTGGATGAGTCAAAATTCACTTCATGAAAAAATAAAACAATAGCATACTAACATTATTACTGATATTAGTCTTGGTTTTATTTGCCTGGAATTCGATATTCTCCTCTTAAATCTCAGCTCCCATAACATTAGAACGGAGGTTAATGGAATTGTGTTGACACTTTAAAAAATGCAGCAGTTCCTCTGCATAACCCATACAATTTACTTTAGTTTTCATAGGGACTATTTTTTTTTGTAGAAAGTGGTTTCAGTGAAAACTGTTCACAGTCTGTGGATTATATAAAGCTGTTTAGATGCAGCTTCTTCTCTACACGAGAATACGTTTTCAGTTTACTGATCGCTGGGAAGTGCAGTCCTAACCAATACAACACAGCAATTAGAGCTTAGGATACAAGACCTGGCGACCTGTCCATGGTGTACCTGGCCTCTTACTCAATGTCAGCTGGGAAAAGTTCCAGCCTCTGTGACCCTTTCTTGGATAAGCTATAGATGGTGGATGGTTGGATGCTTCTTGTAGCTTGCCACTTGATGGGATAAGTCCCACAATGTCACATATCTTTAGTGACAGCAAGTCAAAAAAAGAAGAAAAAATGGGGATGACATGTTGATTTTGGAAATTACACTCGATTATATCCGCTATGTATTTGTCTGAAGTTGCTGTCATCCTTCCATCTACTTTTTTAAGAGGACAAAACCAAAAGTCACGCAAAAAAAATGAAATGTTTGTGGATCATAGAATTTGATTTACACTAATCTGTTGCGTGTAGCTGCAGGCCACAACAGCTCTGACTACATCCATGTACTGGTGGAGGCCGTGCGCTTGGCACAAATAGACGCCCTGTGTTACCTGGGCGATCCAGACCATGTTACCATCCCTCTGGAAACCTTACTGGACAAGAGCTACAGTCACCAGCGAGCGCAGCACATCAGCATGGACAGGTGTGTGTGTGTGTGTGTGTTTGTGTGTCTGTGTGTCTGTGTCTGTTAGTATCACTGTGTACCAGTCATGTTCTGTTGACTTTAGATAGGACTGTTCCTCCCCGACCTTAACACCCCTTCATGCCTCCGTCCCTCCTCCACTGCTCCATCTGCTGTGTGGCAGTGTGTGTATGTTTTGGCAACAGTATGTATTTAATGGTCAGAACGGTGAACTTTGAACTGTAGGCCTTAATCAGTTCTAAGACAAATAGACAAACAGACTGAAGTATAAAACAACATAATAATACTGTATCTCAACACGCACACGCACACACACACACACACACACACACACACACACACACACACACACACACACACACACACACTCTTTTGTACTAAATCCTTCTGTTTCATATTTTCTACTAACTTTAAATTACTGAGGGTGTTACTGCATCAGGCAACATGCACAAATACAGTATATACACAAATCCTACACCTTCCATTCGTTTTTAATTTCACCTCAACCCGACTGATTCAACCAACCTTAAATTTAATGTGAATCAAAACCTAATGTCTCTCATTAATGCAAACGGTAAGAAAAGTGTTGTCTTCACAGTCATTATGTCTACATGCACACAATAAACCTGAGAGAAATCAAGCGAAAGCAGGAAATTACAGATCATATTTACAATATATGCACTGCAATAACCTGGTTACTGTAAAACCTGTGTTTACATGCAGCTGGCAATCAGATTTCCCAGCCAACACCTTACCATATTTTTGAAACAAGGCTGGCATATGGCTTATTAGTGGTATATGACGCTAGAGGCTGAAGAGCTTTTTTGTTTTGCTCACAACATTAGGACCGACAGCTTTAGTGAGAAAGCACACAATTATAATGATGACCTAGCCAGTGCTTCTAAATGTGTGAGGCAGTCTGGGCCTTGTAATACTACTTAGGACCTTTTATTTTCCAATTAAATATATTTGATAAAAATATCATATTTATGTTCCTTTAGAAAATAAATCAGCATTCAGTAGTTGCAACATTTGCCTCATTATGTATCTTTCAGTGCATTTTAACATTAGGAATTTTAAAAAGTTAGTTTTTGCTGCACAAACATGCTTAGCAAAGAAAAACACTTAAAAGGTACAGTATATATCAATGGTTTGGGAAATACACTTATTTGCTTTTTGTTGCTGAGAAATGGATGGCAAGATTGATACCCCCCTAATGTGTGTATGCCAAAATATGTAGCTGGAGCCAGCAGATGAAAACCATAACGACTATAATGGCTTTATGTGTGTTTTTAATTGATGTGTGTTTATAACTTTAGGACCATGGAAGGAGTGCAGCCTGGCTTGACCGGAGGATGTGACACAGTCTATTTCTGTGTGATTGACAGTCAGGGCAATGCCTGTTCTTTCATCAACAGCATATATGCTGGCTTTGGAACTGGGCTGGTCCCTAAGGATTGTGGATTCTCACTCCAGGTCTGAGGGCTCAGAAAAAGGATATGAGTTTGTGTGCATGTGAGGTAGCGATGGATAGGTGTTTTCATGAAATCCCTTTTTCCCGGTCACAGAATCGTGGTGCCAACTTTTCTCTGCATCGTAACCATGTTAATTGTGTTGCTGGGGGGAAGCGGCCATATCACACCATAATACCTGCACTTCTCACTGACTCTGCAACCACATCACAAAAACCACGACTCCTCGCTGCACTGGGGGTGATGGGGGCTTTTATGCAACCTCAAGGACACGTCCAGGTATGATCAAAAACAGACTGAGTTGGAGCATAAAGTGCAGAAAATTAGCTTTAAAGTGTTCATATTATGCTTTTTGGCTTTTTCCCTTTCCCTTATATCTTTTTTTGTGCATGTAATAGGTTTACAAAGTGCAAAACCCCAAAGTCCACCCCAAAGGGACTTACCATCTCCAACAGAAAACACTGGTCAAAAACTGCTCCAAACTGCTCTCTTGTACGATACAGCGAGATTAAACGAACGTCACTTTATAACACATGTTATAATGCTCGCCTAGCTGCTAGCATGGCACTCCCTCCTGCTCTGCTTCTGACTGGCTAGCAGTGCTGACCTAGGCACTGCGCATGGGCGACTCCCAACAAAGATGGAACAGAAGTGCGATGCCTCACTCTGTAGCTAAAACAAAGAGCTCAACACACAGGGTGAAAAGATGAGCTGCAGCAATGTGCAGTACAACAAAAATATGGTGTTTTTTTTTTTATTAAACCATGTAACCCTATTCTGATATAACCTCTTAATACAATTATGAACCTGAAAATGAGCACAATATGAGCACTTTAAGATAAAGCATAAAAATGTCCCTATCACTGTTTTTAATTCATTTTTCTATCTATCTTGTTTTTGAACATTAACTTTTGATTTGTCCGTTCGTAAATAAGTTGTTATTGGTTATTTTATAGTCAGAATTTGTGTGCACCAGGCTAGGCGGACTAAATTACATCGTCAACATGACTTGAATATGCCTTGCTTTAATTATGATTCAGACTTGTAAGTTGAATGTGTTAATGAGTTAATAACTGATGTTGCTCTTGTGTTTAGGTGTTGTTAAACATGTTGGAGTTTGGGATGAATCCTCAACAAGCTCTGGATGCACCAAGAGTCTATGTACAGTATGACCGCACAAGTATGCCCTGCCCCTTCCCCAAAACACACACACACACGATCATAAACTGTATTTTAATTTATATACAATTTTGTGAAAGTATACTGTCTACGTGTCCTATGCTTATGAAAGTGATATTCTGATAAAACATTCTGTATGTCCAGCTGATGAGTGGTCTGTTAATCTGGAGGAGGGGGTCCGCCAGGAGGTAGCCGAGGAGCTGAGAAGACGGGGCCACAAAGTCAGCTGGCCAATCACAGGTACCTTTTTTATTTACACAACTACTATTGGCATTGAGTGGCTGCATGGTATTTTATACATGATAAGTATGCAACCGTTCCAGAAAGTAGACCATTCTCCCATTCTCAGTTTTTTATTTGTCTCATTGATGAAGTATTTTATGATAAATAGGTGTTACATGTAGCCTACTTAAACGTTAATATGTTACATTAATTGTTATATTGGTGTATAGTAAAGGCCATAAACAAGACCATGGCTGAAACAACTGGTAGTCTTAAATCAGTGGTATTAGACCATGCTTCCCATAAACCCTGTTGCTTCCTGTTGCAAACAGGATCTTTTTATTTGTTCCTCTTCCCTACCCTGGCAACATTATGGGTTTGTTAGCTGTTGCTCTCTGGCTTTTCTGAAGAGTGTGATCATGTTTTGTGTGATACTGCCATCAGCCTTTGTTTCATTCTGGAAGAACCAGCAGACACTTCATGATTGGATCAGAGAGCAATCTCCATTGTTGTGAAGAAGCTTTTATCTGCCAATCATCTTGGCCATTTTTTCAAAATGAATGCTGCAATGATGTATAGATTTTCCAGGGCAACATTTAGAACATAGAAATAGGAAAATACAACGTAAAATAAAGCTGTTCTTCCTAACTGTCTTAAGCTATTTGTATTGGCCTGTGTGTGGACTATAGACTATGACACTCCAATCATTCATTCAACAACAAAAGAAATCACATTTAAGAAACTAAACGTCTAACTGTTCATCTCTGTGCTGCTCATCACTTGAGAAAATAATCAGTTCTGTGTATCTTCTTTACAACCTATCTGCCGCCTTCATCTCATGATCTTATTATGCTAATGAGACATGGGATATTTTGGTTTACAGTGCATAACAGTAAACGATGGGAGAGTTTGGGCTCACTGCATTTCTTTTCATTTATCTTTTCATTCAAACACACAGGTCACAAGAGGTCTCAGTTTGGGCGGGGACAGATCATCACAGTAGGGGATTGGTGGAACCCATCTGTCAATCAAGCCGATGGTCCATGCAGGGTGCTGTGGGCGGGATCAGACCCCAGAGCGGATGGATGTGCTCAGGGATATTAAACATACCTGACCTCCTCTCCTCTTCCCTGCAGATGTAATATTCTGATAAACTGATTACAAAACTTTCTGAAGGCAAAATCCTTTATGTGTAGAGCAAAAGTACTATACATATTTGGTGGTAATTTACAGTAACCTTTTTCCTTTGGTTTCTTTAATTAGAGGATTGGTTTTATGACAACAACTTAGGTTTATAACACAGTCATAGCACCGCATCATAGCATAGCACATAAGTGTCTTTATTCATCATATGTCCCTCCACATCCTCTTAAGTCCAAATTGAAAAACAAATCTTTGTGTGACATTACATGACATACCAAAGATGCCCTTCTTCAACCCTGGTTGAGATAATGATCTGTTTCAATGTCTTTAATTAGTTGCTGCCGGTCTAGAAACGACAACAATATCATATACATATAACCCTCTTTCCTCAATGAAATGATGATCAAATCATAGGCTATATATATAATCTTTTCTCTGGATGACTTTTTACAAAACAAATTGAATTTAGATAATGTAATGTGATTCAATTCAATCAGTGTTATATCTTCATTCAAGTTCCCTTTGCATCATTTTCTTGCACTTTAAACTAAAATATATTTACAGATTTAACAGTCTGCATTTCAAGTGATGCTGAATCTATTCATGATTTTGTAAATCTTTTAACATTGACAAATAAATGTAATTTATTTTCAAGTGATGCTTAGTTCTCTAGTTTGTTCCTGGGGTTTATAATCCTCCATAATCCCAACATATCTTCATTACAAATGTTCTAACAGGAGTAGTTAATACTGTTGGGAGTCCTTGGGGAATTATAATTCAGTAACAGTTTTTCGGATTCTGCACCTGCACAAGTTGGTCTGTCTAACACTTTGGTCCAGAGAAAGATAGCTCAAAAGGACTTGTATGTATGGATATTAAGGGTCATCAAACGATGATTCCTAATAATTTTGTGCTGCACTATACTGTAAAACTGTATACTTCGTACAAAACATATATACTACTAGTCAGATTTTATTACAGTTTTCCCTGTACATTCACAGTCCCCAAAGGGTTATTTGCTTACTCTCTGACCTTTTCTCTTTAGACTGTTTAAGGAAAAACAGCCCAACTCATTCATGTATTGTATGTGAAGAAGGTTCGGGAGACTGATGACTTACACAGAAGCATTTAATGAACACTCAGTTGAGGAGACAATTAGGCAGGCAGTACAGTTTAACCATGATGTGTTATTGTGCAGTGCCGTCTCAACTCTCTCAAGTTCTGTCTTCCTGAAGGTGTATTGAAACTCATGCTGGAGGCGTTACGTTTAGCTGTACCTTTAAGGTAAACAAAGATATTGCAGGCACCATAAACAATGATGCTGAAGCCTAATTCAGCCTATCTCTCTCTATCTGGAAAGTATGCTAAAGTGTGGCTGGCCCTCCGACCTCCAAAAGGAGAGAGTCCTGAGACAAAACATTCCCTTATCATACAGCTGCCTAGATTCCCTTAATCTGTAGAGACAAACATGCGTGAACGGTTTTGGTTATTAGAGACTGGCCAAATATTCTCGTCCCCTGACCTGTGACCTATGAATGACCTGATGTTGTCTAAGTTTTCCCTTTACTCTAATCATACCACAATGTGGTGTTACCGGAAATTCCACCACATAGACCACCATCAAAAATCTATTTAAGAGTTTAATGGGCCCATTGCCGTTACATCTACAGAGCACACTTAAGTAGACAAACCATTTTTCATTCTTATTCTGTTTTTGACCCTCCATGTGTCAAAATGTGCACAGAAAATGTATTATATATAATAACAGTTTATAATGCAAGCATCCATGAAATTACCTAAGTCTGTTTCAACTCCCCAAGTGTGTCTGATGACTTAAACACTGCGTATGATGCATCTTTTGCATTGCATGTTTCCGTGCAGGCTTGATGAAGTGGGTGTTTTGCCTTGTGTATGTGTATGAGCTTTATCTTTAAGTGAATTTTTTAGCTGCCGGGAAATGCCCTGCTGCCCCTCAACATACCACAGAAATGATAAACAGTGACCGACAGTGAGGAGGATAAATCATATTACTGTATGCAGATGCTTAGGTTGTGTGAAAAAAAAGGATGTTGAAAACATGAGAGAATTGGTAAACAGCTTGTAAAGCATGTGTACCCTGCACCATACAGCTCAATCATGATTCCGCTTCAACGCAAATCTCTTGATGTAGAAACATGATGTTGGACTTTGTTTCATTGTTGATCTCCTTACAGCTCCAACCCCCACCTGGTACCAACCGTTTAGTCCTATAAAGAGCCATGTGTTCTGTCACCCAAACACACTCTGTTTTACATAATCTGTCTTAATTAACACTTGCTGAAACATCTTGTTAGAGCAGGTCGTTAGTGGTCAGTTCCATTTTACTTATCTTAATCCAGCTGGATTATAAAGCAGCTCACAACATGCCGGGCCCCTTAAACACACATATGTACACGTAACACAGTCTGTGTTAGAAATCACGTTGTGCCTTATTGCCCCACATTGACCTGCTGAGTTTTTCTATCATTCTGACCTAGAAAGAGGCGGCCTTGCCTATGGGCACTATGATGAATTTGGGAACACCTGTGAGACATTTGGATTGAATCGGTTCTTGTAAAACTGATCTACAATGTTGATGTCTGGTATATCCTTTAATCCAGATTTAATACACAATGTTGTCATCAAGGGTTGTCTTTATTTATTTTCCTTAAAAGTTCACATTTTGGATAAGGCAGTTTCACTTATTTAAAATGTTATCACCATCTAATTAATACGTCAGCAATGTTCTTGCAAGTATTTGAAAGTAACGGATTACATTTTCTCAAGTACTGAGATAGTTGTACTTTACTTTAGTATTTTAATTTTCTACTACTTTATATCATCCACTTCAGTTCAGAGGGATATTTTGTACATTTTACTCTACATTTATTTGACAGCTGTCTGGTTTATAGTTACTGTACAGATTTTAGATCCAAAACATATGATCGGTTTATACAATATGATGTATTCTCACAGATTTAATACTACTAAAATTAGCTCCACTTCAACTGCATAAGTAAGTAAGTCAAAAACAAAAACACTGACTGACAGGTGCCATTTTGAGTACTTTTACTTTTGATACAGTGCCTTGCGAAAGTATTCGGCCCCCTTGAACTTTTTGACCTTTTGCCACATTTCAGGCCTCAAACATAAAGATATAAAACTGTAATTTTTTGTGAAGAATCAACAACAAGTGGGACACAATTATGAAGTGGAACGAAATTCATTGGATATTTCAAACTTTTTTAACAAATAAAAAACTGAAAAATTGGGCGTGCAAAATTATTCAGCCCCTTTACTTTCAGTTCAGCAAACTCTCTTCAGAAGTTCAGTGAGGATTTCTGAATGATCCAATGTTGACCTAAATGACTAATGATGATAAATAGAATCCACCTGTGTGTAATCAAGTCTCCGTATAAATGCACCTGCTCTGTGATAGTCTCAGAGGTCCGTTTAAAGCGCAGAGAGCAGCATGAAGAACAAGAAACACACCAGGCAGGTCCGAGATACTGTTGTGGAGAAGTTTAAAGCCGGATTTGGATACAAAAAGATTTCCCAAGCTTTAAACATCCCAAGGAGCACTGTAGCGCCCGTTAGATAGTAATGAAAAAAGTATCAGACCACTGCAAATCTACGAAGACCCGGCCGTCCCTCTAAACTTTCAGCTCATACAAGGAGAAGACTGATCAGAGATGCAGCCAAGAGGCCCATGATCACTCTGGATGAACTGCAGAGATCTACAGCTGAGGTGGGAGACTCTGTCCATAGGACAACAATCAGTCGTATACTGCACAAACCTGGCCTTTATGGAAGAGTGGCAAGAAGAAAGCCATTTCTTAAAGATATCCATGAAAAGTGTCGTTTAAAGTTTGCCACAAGCCACCTGGGAGACACACCAAACATGTGGAAGAAGGTGCTCTGGTAAGATGAAACCAAAACGAACTTTGTGGCAACAATGCAAAACGTTATGTTTGGCGTAATAGCAACACAGCTCATCACCCTGAACACACCATCCCCACTGTCAAACATGGTGGTGGCAGCATGATGGTTTGGGCCTGCTTTTCTTCAGCAGGGACAGGGAAGATGGTTAACGTTGATGGGAAGATGGATGGAGCCAAATACAGGACCATTCTGGAAGAAAACCTGATGGAGTCTGCAAAAGACCTGAGATTTGTCTTCCAACAAGACAATGATCCAAAACATAAAGCAACATCTACAATGGAATGGTTCACAAATAAACATATCCAGGTGTTAGAATGGCCAAGTCAAAGTCCAGACCTGAATCCAATCGAGAATCTGTGGAAAGAACTGAAAACTGCTGTTCACAAACGCTCTCCATCCAACCTCACTGAGCTCGAGCAGTTTTGCAAGGAGGAATGGGCAAAAATGTCAGTCTCTCGATGTGCAAAACTGATAGAGACATACCCCACGCGACTTACAGCTGTAATCGTAGCAAAAGGTGGCGCACAAAGTATTAACTTAAAGGGGGCTGAATAATTTTGCACGCACAATTTTTCAGTTTTTTATTTGTTAAAAAGGTTTGAAATATCCAATAAATTTCGTTCCACTTCATGATTGTGTCCCACTTGTTGTTGATTCTTCACAAAAAATTACAGTTTTATATCTTTATGTTTGAAGCCTGAAATGTGGCAAAAGGTCGAAAAGTTCAAGGGGGCCGAATACTTTCGCAAGGCACTGTACTTTAAGTACATTTTGTTGCTAATGCTTCTGTACGTTCACTTAAGTAACATTTTTATTTCTAAACTTTCACTTGGTATAAAGTATATTTATGAATGAGGATTTCTACTTTTACTGTAATAGTAAATTATCGGAATACTTCTTCTTCTGCTGGTTCCTGCACCTTTAAGTTTTTATAGGTGCACATGTATATGCACCCTTTTGGTTTGACGGATGGCTTAACAGAAATGTAAATATGACATTGTTACCATTTAAAATATTTCTAAATAACACTAAAACTGGGTCAAAATAACTCATTGTCTTGGGTGTGATTGGTGACCCAGTGGTTTTTATACCCATGGGTACTTGGTTAACACTGTGATATACAGTACTACTATTGGTATAGTACAGATTAGTATTGAAATAATTAGTCCATTAGTTAGCTGCTCACAAGATTTGCAAATGTGAAGATTTGCTTATTTTTTTCTTCTTTATATATATAATAGATCTTATAGACTAAATTATCAATAATTGATAAAGTGAGGAATGTAGTATAATATTTAATATGGTACATCTACTACAAATGTGTTTACCATGGAAGAAAGGAAATAAGAAAATGACTGTTGTAATCGAGGGAAATTAATACTCCAGAGTGCTGTGTGAGGCCAGGCTTACTAAGAGGCTGTGGGAAACACACACCCACCCACATCCACCCCCCCCCCACACCTCCCCCACACACACACATTTTTTTCATATTTCTGGCTGAGCTCTGTGCAGCCATTGGTGAGCCCTCTGCCTGTGAGTGTGTTTCCACATTATGTCATGGCAGAACTAACCCTAACCCTAACCCCCCACACACACACACACACACACACACACACCCCTAACGCACACTAACATACAGCAGGCTCTTGTCACTTGTTTTTGTTTCCTGGCTCCCCAGCTCTGACCCTTCCCTCCCCTCTTGCTCTCTTTCTCTTGCTCTCCTCGGCCCATTCCAGTTCTCTCCTCTCCTCCCTGCGGTTGTGAGTGTGTTTTAGGTTGAGCGATGTGTTGTTCGGTGGGTTTTGCCAGGTCTCTGGGTCTGGCCCTGCTGCCTCTGGCCCTCTGCTGTATCCTGGCCAACCTGCTGCTGCTGTTTCCCATGGGAGAAATCAGCTACATCCAGCAGGACCGCCTGGCCAGCTACATCTGGTACTTTGGTGGACTAGGAGGAGGTGGATTGCTGGTGCGTAAAAAACTGCCTTCATGTTTTAATTAGATGATGAGTATTTGTTATATTTCTAGGGTTATACTATAGGTTTTGGTAATGTCAAAATATTCTGATTCCAATTTTTTCAGCTTTGGTCAGATCATCAGATTTCTTTAGAAACTTTAGTTTACTGGTGAACATACACCAAACATTAGGTGCTGTTCATTGCAGTGACATATTTTGAAGAAAGGAGAACCACACACTAAGGTCCCGTTATTTTACCTTGACCAAACAAAGTGTAGTGTGGTTATCCTCTCTTTAAAAGCTCAACTTTAGCATCATGAAAATAACTTTCCTTCAACTTTATACAGCCCAAAGTTTTTGCTTTACATTAAGTTTAAAATGTGTATACCATCTTTTAAAAAATACTTTACTTTGTTTTTTATGCCAATCAATAATCAAAAAAGACCTTAAACTATATTTTATTCTTTGTGTGCGACAAGATTTTAGACAAAACCCTGATTTGTCATTCACCACTTTAAACATAATAGCTCCTTTTCCCACGTCGGGCACATCCTGCCATTCATGGCCTGCTGCTCAAATAGAATCGGATTGCAGTTGCAGCAGTGTGAGCTTGGTGCATAGAGATTTGAATATGATATTTACTCAAAGTTTGGCATCTGTATTTGTGGCAGGTTTTGGTCTTTCCTTTTTTTTATCTTTTTTTTTTTTTACATGGTATGAGTGTGGAAAATAATATACTGTAATAAGCTGATACAGAAAGCTGTGAAACTTCCGAGGGTAAAGAGTTACGAGTCTGTATGATCTGACTATAACTTCTGTACTTCTGTGAAATCGTCATTCACCAAAATGGATGAAAATGAAAATAAGTTGAAATGTTTGGTATCGGTGCAATGTTGCAGCCATTTTCAAAATATTGGATTGGATTATTTTGCCTGGCAGAGGCGGTTTAAACAATGTCGGCGTAGGTTTAATTGAGGTCACGGGTACCACGTGGTGGAACTTATCACTGTCAGTTGCACTGGAGAGAGAAATTAATTGAAACTAAAAGTCATGAGATACACTTTTCATCAGCAACATTCTTTAAAACCATGCTTTGACCGCAGTTTTTTTTTATGAATGAGATTCTTTCACAGCTTTTTAGCGATGCATACCTTAAAAAAGCCTCATTAACGAGCTGCATTTACTAAAAAAAAACGTCCGCCCTTATTCAGTGGTATAAAGACAGACGCTGGTACATGTAAAGTAGATACAGTGTGTGTTATTATATAGACTGAAGCCTTTTTTTATATGTTTATTATATCAGACTGATGCTAATTCAGGCTCTTTCATGCTTTTAACTTGCCTTTCTCGTCCATTGTAATTTGTTGATTTGTTTTGTTGCGCTTATTTGTATGCAGGGTAAGCCTTTGATTCATAAAACATGCTGTTTTAGACCAAATATTATTAAATGTCAATTGTGTCCCCTTCAACACCATTCAGTCTGAGTGTCTGCAGTTGCTCATTGAGAACAATGGAGTGTTATGTGAATTCACAGTTAATCCGTCTGCTACATGCTGCTGATCTGTTGGGTTTATGCTCCGATAGCAGAAAGGAGCTGTTCTTTTAGTTTGGTTTTAAGGAGGAACAGAGGAGAGATTGTATTTTCCCAAACAAGATTAACCTTGTTGAACAGCAGTGCACTTGTGTTGGGCGCATGCAGCTTCACTCTGTACAAATATTTAGATTATTTTTCAGTTTGGAAGTAAAGAAAGGCTCCGAACATCTTAGCATGTCACTGTAATATATATACTGTATTCTACATGACAACAGACTGCATAGAAAATGGTTAGCAGAAAAGTAAATTATATACATGACCAAGCAAGTGTGTGTTTCCACTACTTTTGACCATTTAAAGGAGACATTTCTTAGCAGCTCATTTAATGCAGAAGAGGGGCAATTTAACTGCTAGTTAAGTTCTGTGCAAAGCTGTCAGAACAAACCAAAAGGTACAACAAGTTTTGAACATTTTGGTGCTGCATGTTTTCTCATTGTTAAAAAACTTTATTTATAGAGGCGATGAATCAGCACGGGCCATGCATTTCACAACCGGAAGAGGATGCAGAACAATGAGCAATGCATTTTAAAGACCAGTCAAGTTATGAGAGAGAAAGGTTTGAATCCTAAAATGTTCCTTTCACATGCTGTAAATGACAATAAAAATGAGGCTCCTTGAACTGCTGGAAGGTTCTTAATATGAACTATGGAGGAAGTTAGTATTAAAATCAAACAGCAACAAATGGGAATGGACCACAAAACAGGGTCCTTATTAAAACATGATGAAAAACTGGTGGGAATTTAGAAATAAAGGCCTCTAGTAAAACCCAGTTGAGGGGAATAAAGGCTCACTATTTTAGGAATATACAGTAGTAGTAGTAGTACTGTGATTAGGTTGGTCTGTATATTCTTGTTGCATCTTATGGCGTTTTTCCATTACAAGGTACCTGCTCGACTCGCCTCGCCTCGACTCAGCGCACTGTGCGTCCCTTTTCCATTGCAGATTTTAGTACCGCCTCAGCGTGGCTGGTCGTCATAGCGACTGCCGTGGGCGTGGCTTGGTAGCGTTGCATTTCCCCCCCGACTCATTTCCTGGTTCTCCTTCTCCGTAAACAACATGAAATCAACAAGATAGTTAACTTTTACTGCTCCAGATTTCCCACCGTGGTCAGAAAGAACAGGGAAGACACTTTGTTTCTCTCACATATATATGACTCTAGAGTCACTACTCGCTGTGGAGCTAATCGCCGGCACGCTCTCACTTCTCCCTCGCTCACCAGCTACACACACACACACACACGGCGACTCGACACACACCAGCGCACAAGTATAAACATCAGGCCACTTGTATGCTACGGAGAAAGCTCTGCGTGGAGCCTCCGGCAGCAAAAAAACACCGCTGGATAAACTATTTAAAAATGCCGTCTGTCGCTAGCAATGCAGTGACAATTCTTTCCGACCAATCTGTAGCCTGCAGGGTTTCACGTCACCTTCTCGGCTCGCCTCAGCTCGCTTGGAACCTCGACTGAGGAGGTACTAAAAAAAGGACCTGTTAGCAGGTACCAGGTACTTTTTTTCGTAATGGAAAACCAAAAAAGGCGAGTAGAGTCGAGGCGAGGCGAGTAGGTACCATGTAATGGAAAAGCGCCATTAGAAGAGAGAACATTTCTGCAAGCACAGGGAGTTATTTGTGTTATTTCGGGAGATTTTCATACATGACTATCTTCATTTATGTTTTGTTTTTTCTCTGGTCTGAGAATACTTTTGCCAAACTGTTATATTCAGTGTGTTTCTGTGTGAGCTCTTTGGGAGCTGCGGAGTGAAACTGAATGACACTTTTGCTTTGTAACTCCCCTGTAATTAATTACACATTAATTACATAAAACTTTATGTATTTAATATATCACCTTAACCATTCTCTGTGTTTTCTTTGTGTTCTCTGTGTGCCAAGAAAATATCCCTGTTGTCTTTTCCTTTCTTTGTGAAAATGACAGAACGTTAAAGAGTCAAAGAGCAAACTAAACCCCTGGGAGAGAAATCTATCTTTATCTCCCTCGCTCTTCCTCCCTCCTTTTTCCTCTTTTCTCTATCTTCCTTTCTCGCGGTGCACTTCCCTCTCTGCCTCTGCTCAAAGATAATCTTTAGGGGGACATCCAGGATGTGTATGCAATGATGCCTATGATCTTTGGGAAATTGGGAACTTCCCTCACTGTGTTAGTACTTGATTTAACCCTTGTGTTGTCTTCCTGTCAGTACTCGAAGTGGGCCGGTACTCACCGGTACGCAGTACCGGCACTTCTACATTTTACACTTAAGCGTACCTGCACTTTTTCTTGCGTACCGCTACTTCTTGCATGTAGCCGGTACTCTACCACTGACAGAGAAAGCGTCAGTGTCAGACAGATTGACCCTAACGTTACATAAACTACAGACGGCACTACGTGATTTACCTCGGACCTTGACAAATCACGTAAAGGCAAGCAGTCGGCCCACCCTATCAGATGTTCGCTTGGCCACGGACGGTAGTTCGGAAAAGCTGTCTGATGTCTGCAGCCTGACCGTAACAGATTTTTCACTGCTGAAAACCTAGAAACTAAAAAGAAGTGTGTCGAGTTTGTTTCGGACACCGCACACACTGTGTAGGCTACAACACTTAAACTTATTCCAACAACTCTGCTCCGGTCGCATCTACATGTCTAGCAGCTGCTTCCTCTCTGTATTTCTCCTCTGCCAGTGCCCCCTTCCCACACACACACACACACACACACACACACACACACACACACACACACACACACACACACACACACACACACACACACACACACACACACACACACACACACACACACACACACACACACGCACGCACTGAGCGCTCTTAAAGGAGCAGCAGCTACCATTTTACAACAGCTGTCAAGAGAATCCCACACTCTCACACACACACACACACACACACACACGCACACACACACACACACACACACACACACACACACACACACACACACACACACACACACACACACACGACTTGTTACATACATTTATGTTGTAAATGACAATAAATAACAATTGTTGTTGTACAATATTGTGCACATAATTGTGCAATATCTCCAAGTTTTGTTTTTCACTGTAGAAATCTCAAATGTCATAGCCTAATGATTTGTCAATGCAAGAGAGTACCGCCACCTTTTTTTCCACTTCAAGCACTGGTCACTGTGACCCAAAGTCAACACAAAGGTTAAAGTCCTTGACTGCTGGGATAGAGACAACAACACAGGAAAGAGGAGGAGAGGAAAAAGGGAGGGAGGGATAGTAAAACAGGAGCACCCTGAAACAAACAAACAGACTGCCATTATTTCTCTCTATCCCCTGCAGTTTTCTCTCTTTTCCCTGAGCGACATTTGTACAACATCTGTGGCTGTAGCTCTTGTTTGACCACTTGTATTGTCACAACTATCAGATTTGTTGTAATTTAATTTAGTATTGATGTGTATGGTCCAAAAAAGATGAACCCTGATCCCCTGACCTTTCATGTAGCACCAACAACAGGTCAAAAGTTTCACTTGTGCAACCCGTTAGGATACTTTTAAATCTCATTTCTATGGTAATGCTAACAAAGCATGCTAACAGTCAAAGACGGCAAATGATCCTGATTACTGTATGCACCATATTTACCCTTTGCCATGTTATTTAACACTTCCTAGATGACGGGTCTTTTAGGTAATATCCAGAGGTGTCAAAAGTATTCACATTCATTACTCAAGTAGAAGTATAGATACTAGGGTTTGAAAAGACTTCTGTAGAAGTTGAAGTATCAACTCAAGTAAAAGTAGCCCGCCCCACAGGGGCCTATACTGCCCTACAAAGCAAAAAGGCAGTAACTACGCAGAGTGCAGAACTGAAAAAAATGACTTTAAAGTTATCCAGCTAAGTAGTTGTAGGTAGATTATTGAACATGTGGCTGTTTTTGTTACTTTATAAAAGGCTTATTCTTTGTACATATCAATCCTCATATGTAATTTGATATTTTACCCCTATTTTGCAGTTACTGTATTCTTGCTTTGTATTACTTACCAAAACGTGCCACCATACCAAGGAAAAAGGCAGTAACTACAGATTCTCCAAAAACTATTTTGCCACAACTTGGGCTCTGGGTGTGTTAGATACACTGTATTTGAAATAATTGGAACCATTTCTTTTCCTGAACATGGATATACCAAAACCAAAACTAATTTGACCATTTTAGGTCAATATTTTCCACCCGGAAGCTGTTCTGGTGCTGAAACGGCTGCTTAAAGTCTCACATTGCTAAGCTGTATCAAGGTCCAAATGGGGACAATTTATTTTGAATAGGACCACATTATTATGTATCGCCTGTTAGCATAATGCTATCTGAATGGACCTCTGAGAGGAAGTCCTGCCCTGGGGCGTCACAAAAGATCTAAACATACAATAAAAATAGCCAAATCCTCATATCAATATAAAAAGACAACACCACAATAAAAAAAAAAAGTGGCAAGTATAGTGTGCACAATTACACATTAAACACAATACAATTCAATATTTAACATCTCAAACTTAAAAATATTACACACATTATAAAACTCATAACTTCACTTCTCTTTCCCTTTTCCTCTATTAATGTAGCTGTTCAGAATAAACAATTTAAAAAAAAAAATAATAGATACTATAAACTAATATAACTTCAAAGTTTTACTACTGCAAAATTCTTTACTTCTAGTTCATTAACAAAATATCTCAAAAATCTTAAATATTTTCTTGCAAAATTACCAATAAGCAAAATAATCTCATGAAACAAGAAACTTTTCTAAAATTAAGTTTTATGGAAAAAATTAGAGAATTTTTCTATTATATTGACAGATTTTTTTTTTGTTTTTAAGCACATTACTAAAGTTTATTTTTTTCTAAACTATACTATTTTGTGGTATTTAGCAAATCAAGAAAATACATCTTTATTTAATTTTTTTTTTTACAAACAAAAAAATACTAATTTTTAGTTCACTCCATTAATTTGTGATAAAGAATGTGTGTGTGTGCTGTGATGAATAAACATGAACGGGCAAAACGACAGCAGGTCAAAATCAAATACAAAACATTCTAAATGTATCCTATATTTAACAAACACAAGCATATATTTACCCAGAAGGTGCCTGCTCACACATTGTCTGTACTGTTTAGCGTGAAAAGAATACCCACAGACAAGGCGTGGTGGGTCACAATAGTATACTTGTTTTTTCTTCTATTATCATTATATAATATTATAAATAATATTAGATAACCACATCTAAAAAAATTATAAAATATTGAATTACTACTAATAATAATAGTGATAAAATGTATAGTATAAATTTTTAATTAAATAAATTAATTTCGACTCATGGTAATTTATACCATAACATATTTTATCAATCAGATATAAAAAATATTCTAATATCCTAGTTTTGTGCAACAGGCCCCTGGCGGCTGACAGGTGTTTATATTGTGATAGCCTAGTCTCTAAATGTTTAATCTGTCACTGTTACTTATCATTCTCCGGGTATTTTCTTTTCAACGCCAGTTCGACCATCTTCTTTCCACGGCTTTGTGCCATCTTAAACAAAATTTGTGTTAAGTTAGAAGGGTGAAATCGCAAATGATCGCGAAATCAGCTGTGTGTGTTCACCATGGAAACAGTAACTTCACTGCGCAGCAACAGTTATTTTTTGTTAGGTAAAACATAACAAGAATACAGTAATGGATGTTACTGTACTCTTGCTTTGTTTCACTAGGGCTTTTTGCAGTTACTGTACAAACGACTACCATTTTTCTCCAAAACGACACACATTTGAGATAAGATGTTTTGTCACATAACAAAGGATGTCTTGAATGTCATGAAAATGATAATAACTCATTTTTGACCAAAAATGCAGTTACTGCCTTTTTGCTTTGTAGGGCAGTATAGTGCACTACCTCCTCCCCAAAAAAAAGGCCATAATGACTATAATGTTATATTAAAATCATACCTGCAAACTCAGAAGGGCTGTCAGCATTTTAACCATGTTTACTCCAGCTGCTAGCTAACGGTAGGCTAACGTTACCTGGGGCCTGTTGCACTAAAGTAGAATAAAGAAATCCAGGATAACTGAAAAAGCGCAGCTTGACTTAGTGTGATCCGCTCATCGCGGCTTAATCGGTTGCATGTTTGCCGAGCCAGGATAAGTAGGTGAAGCTATGTCAAGCCAGGTGTAGATAGCTGGGATAAGTGCACGTTCACGGCTTTCTTAAATAGACCACGGTATTGATCACAGATTTACTGATGCAGAAATGGAAAAGACGTGTGTAGCATATGTTTCATCCGCTGAGCAGCAGTTTCTAATGGAAATTTAGAGGAGGTGAAACATATAATATGCAAAAATGGAAACACGGCTGTTATCAAACGTAAAAAAAAGCCCGACAGACAATAGCGGACCGACTGAATACGTATGGATTTAAAAAAAATCTACTTAGTCACTCCACGTTTTAATTGCTATATGCTTTTTTTATGGGTTTTATTGCTGTGTAATGGGAAAATTATATTTAAGCATAATTCCTTATATTTTTTAGGTTTTATTTGTACTTTAATTCTCTCACAAATGCTGAAAGAGTTTATCTCATTTCCCACATGTAGATTTTGATTCTAACTTTGTGAGACATCCAGTCTAGAACATAATGTGAGCACTGTTTGCCTGAACCGATAAAGGTACAAGGTCACCCTAAAACTATCTCTAGTTTTCCCATGCCAGTTAAGATGTAACTAGGGGGGTGAAAGTCGTAGAGGGAGGAGGAGGTGAGATGGCTCCAAGATGTCTCTTGTATTTCTTGATTGTCTTCATGTGTATCAGATTGCCTGTCAAAATTGTAGCGTCATAATAATCCAAGTGCGTGTGTGCTGTCACTCTGAAGATGCATATAAGCCTAGTGTTCTGTTCACTCATTTGAGAAACTGACTCCACACTGGGCTGCGGCCTTTTGTGAAATCATGTTGCTCCTATATTTGCAAATATATCTTTAATAAAATACAAAAACCCAACTTGGTTTTAGTCTCAGACTAGTCTTATTTGTTTCACTTTACTAAACTCTGAAAACCTTTACCCCTGCTGCAAAGGAACTTCCACTACAGCTGTATCTGTTTTTATGTGCTAAATGTGCTGGTTTTAGTGTAAAGTGTCTTTGAGTAGCCTGTAAAGCACTATATAAATTAAATGTATTATTATTTAGCCTACTTTGCCTTAAAAGTGAGCAGAGGGAATTAATGTTCCTCGGGAAATTTACCCTAATGACTAGGCTTAATTTCAAACCCTTATTCATAATGCGAGAATATGTTTTACAACCATATGCACAAATCTCCATAAGCTATCTAATTCTAAATATCTTTCTACAATTAATGTTCATACAGAACAACATGACTGGACAAAAACTAGAAAAAGAAGTGACTTCAATACACACTGTAAGCATATCTGTAAAACAATGTAGCCTGTTATTATTCATGTTTTTTTTCTCACTCCCAAGCTCGAAGATGACAAGTGACAGCACCAAAATAAAATGATTAAGAAGCTTTGTGGCATTCCAACACATTCTCACTCCCATTTGGTAAAAAAAGGACGTTTGATCAGGTGCCATCGTTGTTGTTATTGACGCTAAAAGTCCCCTTTTAGAGTCCGCTGCGCGGTGTGGGAGGATCCTCCTGCCTCCCCCCGCCTCCCCATGTTGCACGGGGCACATTTCACGAGGAGAGCAGCGGAGGCAAAGCCCATTTCCTCCTTATCGTCCCACTTTATCTCAGGGTGCCAGTGCAATCATTTCTCACCATCTCAACAACTGCAGTAGTTGGATTTGAATCAAACTCGTGACAGGAATATAATAAAATGAAGCAGAATACATTCAGAAGACAACAAAATAACTGTTAAACACGTTTATTTTGGATCAGAACGGCAGCTGATTTAGACTCCAGGATTAATCTTAGCCTGGCTGTTAGCCTGCTCTGAACCAGGCTAGCTGCAAAGAATAAATCTCCATGGTTACTTGGCTGGGTTTAATTCAGCCTGCTTTTGTGCAACCAAATCAAAGCTAAATTCATCCAAGATAACCTGAATATCCCGGCTTAATCCCTTATCTTGGTTTTGTGCAACAGGCCCCTGTTGTCTAGTGTTAACTAGCGTCTCGTGCGGTGATGTTTCGGTTCCCTCTAACGTCCATTTTCCGTCCATTGCTATTCGGTCCGGTAGATAACGGTCATTAAGGCACCGGTGCCGTATTAGCACCGGGTCTGTGCAGGTGCAATGGATCGCGTACGTTGGAATGGTATATGTTTATACTTCTCATCCAACCACAATCAAATTCACTCTCTCCCGATGGCGTGATTTATCTGGATAGGTTTTTTTTTTTTGTGTGTGTGTGTTCTTTTGAACGATGAAAAGCCAGAATGAAAACATGCCAAACTGAAGTAGTAGAACTGAGTAGAAAGTACAGATAATTGCGTGAAAATGTAAGGAGTAGAAGTAAAAAGTCTGCTATAATAATTATATATAAAAATAATTACTTCAGTAAAGTATAGATACCCAAACTTTCTACTTATGTAAGGTAACAAAGTATTTGTACTTCGTTACTTGACACCTCTGGTAATATCCATATAAAGAATACTGCTTTTAACAAGGTTGATGATTGACCAACCCATTCATTTCTGGTGGGGCAAAGATCTTAGAAGGGACTGTAGGCTGTGTGCTTTATAAATAAATTTGACTTGCATTGACTTGGCTTGACTTGTAGGGCTGTAGTGATATGGGTGATGGTACATCTTGCATAGCTTTAGCATCTATATATTTAGGCCTACTTTAGGCTACTATTATACTACTTTCTTATCTCAAACGTTTTGTGTATAATTTCCTTAAGTGAAAGAAAAAGAATGAATGCTACTGTTTTAACAAATCAGTTAACTGTGTTTTTCCAGATGCTGTTTCCAGCTGTGGTCTTCATCACTCTGGGGAAATGTAGCTGCTGCTGGAATGAGAGTTTAATGGTAAGGGACTTACCGAACTACAGTACACTAGGCTGTAAAGAATTTAAATGTCCACACAAGTCTTATACTTGAAAGAATCCTTTGTATTAAGCAAACGTGCAGGTAACATACAGGCAGGTACTAAACTTAACTCTCCACAACTGCATCAGTCTTACGTTACAGGCGCCACATGCGTACGTGCGTAGGAACGCAGCAGAATGCCCTTAAAGGTATACAGCCACATTTACATGGGCACATTATATGACATCTCCCCTTTTAAGTTTTTTTCTTTCTCTGAGGATAAACAAGAATCAAAAGATATCCTGACTGTTACTATAACTGAACATTTGAAAGGTACTGCATTTGATTAAACAGTAAGGCACTAATATCAGTTGACTTAACTCATCAAACATACAGTACAGGCCCACAGTTTGGACACACCTTCTCATTCAATGTGTTTCTTTATTTTCATGACTATTTACATTGTAGATTCTTACTGAAGGCATCAAAACTATGAATGAACACATATGGAATTATGTACTTAACAAAAAAGTGTGAAATAACTGAAAACATGTCTTATATTTTAGATTCTTCAAAGTAGCCACCCTTTGCTTTTTTGATAACTCTGCAAACCCTTGGTGTTCTCTCAATGAGCTTCATGAGGTAGTCACCTGAAATGGTTTTCACTTCACAGGTGTGCTTTGTCAGGGTTAATTAGTGGAATTTTTTTCCCTTATTAATAAAAAAAGCAAAGGGTGGCTACTTTGAAGAATCTAAAATATAAGACATGTTTTCAGTTATTTCCCACTGTTTTGTTAAGTACATGATTCCATATGTGTTCATTCATAGTTTTGATGCTTCAATGAAAAATCTACAATGATAAATAGTCATAGAAAAAAAAAAAAAAGAAAGGGCTGTAACTCTGTGCATTATATTAACGAGCATTATAACATCAGCTCTCTTCACAGTGTCAATAAACCTGTCAGTCCACAGAATTAATAAACATTTCCCATAATTTCTCTTTTCCCCTCCCCATAGTCCATGGCTCAAAAAAATGAACAAAACAGCCACACCATCACAGCGAACATGTGATTTTCCTTCACAGATTCAACCTTTCAACAGGTTTACTGAGTCTACCAGACCAGGTATGGAACAGTCCAGTCTGTGTGTCAGGCGGTTCAACACTGGAGGTTGGTGATGCAGTGTCAGCAAAGACTGTGGGGTCAGGCTTCTGTGTGGCAGCTCCTTGCTGTAGTCCATCTGGAGCAACAGGATGTGTGGCTCCAGGCACCGGAGGAACCTGTTGCAAGTGACGCCGGTTGCGTCTCAAAGTTGCTCCCTGGCGTGTTTCAATGACAAAGGAGCGTGGTGTGACGCTGCCTCCAGAGACAATGGCAGGTGTTCTCCAGGCTTTCTGATGGTCCAGCTTCATGAGGACAGGATCACCTGGCTATAAAGAAGGCAAAGGCATAGCGCCATGGCGCTGATTAAAGTAGAACGCTTGTTTCCCTTTTTCCAATGCATCCTTGGTCCTGACAGTTTCCACTGTGGACTTGAGGTGATGTGTGTGAAGTAAACACTCTCGCAAAGTCTTTACATTCCTGGCATGAAAATTGAGGCCCATTGTCAGACACAACCTCGTCTGGGCAGCCAAATCTGGCAAACACTGCCTTCAACTTCAAGATTACCTGCGAGGCAGTGGTTGTCGGCGTGTGAAGTATTTCCAGAAACCGGGAAAAATAATCTGACACGACAAGGTAAGTGTGTTTGTCATGATCGCACAGGTCCATAGCAAGTCTCTTCCAAGGCCGGTCAGGTAAGGGGGTAGAGATGAGAGGTTCTTTCCGCTGGCTGGGTTTCATCTCACGGCACAGGACTGCACATTTTGATGGATTTCTGATGAGATGCTGGGCCACCATACAGACGCATGGGCTCGCTCTCTACACTTTGTCAAACCCTGGTGTCCATCGTGTATTCTGTTCAGGATGTCTGTTCTCAGCACATCTGGAATCACCATACGGCTGCCTCTGATGATGATCCCATTGCATTCAGATAATTCAGCTTTCATGGGAAAATACTCCCTGATTGCTGCTGGAACATGGCCTACAGTGGGGCAAAAAAGTATTTAGTCAGCCACCAATTGTGCAAGTTCTCCCACTTAAAAATACCATCATTTGCAAATAAATTCATAAAAAATCCTACAATGTGATTTTCTGGATTTTTTTTTCTCATTTTGTCTCTCATAGTTGAAGTGTACCTATGATGGACATTACAGGCCTCTCTCATCTTTTTAAGTGGGACTGACTAAATACCTTTTTGCCCCACTGGATATACTCTGGCCACCCTGACTTTATGTACTGCAACACCAATTGTAGGTTACAGTCTGCTGCTGTAGCCGTCTTTATGGCCTCAAGCCTACGTAGGGGTTGCAGGCATGACGTCAACAACAGCTGCTATGTAGCACGCTACGACAGAGTGAGTGTCTCCTTTTCCAGGCATTGTAGTGGACTCCGTGAGAGTGTGTCGGCCACCGTTAAGGTCTTCCCTGGTGCATATTCGGCCATCGGTTTAAATCTCATAAGTTTCATGAGTAGCCTTTGGCACCGTATTGGCACATTGTCCAGGTCTTTCCGATTCATGAGTGGAACCAGAGGTTTGTGGTCGGTGACCAATTTGAAGCTCTCAAGGCCACAAAGGGAATTTTCAAATCTCTCACAGGCCCAGACACCCAGATTGCCTCGACTTTGTCAGGGTCAGGTCTCACACCTGATATGTCAATGACTTGGCCCAAGAAGTGAAGGTGGTCCTGCCTGAACTTACATTTTTCTTTGTTTAACTTCAGGCCGGCTGACTCGATCCTTTCCAGCACCTTGCTGAGACGCTGGTCGTGCTGCTCTGGAGTATCTCCATACACGAGGACATCATCCATGAAGATAGCCACGCCTTCCAGGCCATTGAGGGTCTCGGTCATTTTTCGTTGGAAGATTTCCGGAGCACTTCCGATTCCGAATGGGAGTCTTTTAAATGCATATCTCCCAAAGGGTGTTATAAAGGTGGTTAACTTGGTGCTTTCTGGGTGTAGCGGTATCTGCCAAAACCCGGAGGCAGCATCCAGTGACGTGAACATGGTTGCTCCACTGAGTTTAGCAGTAATTTCCTCAGCAGTTGGAAGGACGTACCTCTCTCTCCTTACAGCCTCGTTTAACCTCTTCAAATCGACACAGATGCGCACCTTCACATTTTTCCTTGGAACTGGCACCATAGGCGCACACCAGTCAGTGGGCTCAGTCACAGGCTCAATCACCTCATTTTCCTCCATGCGTTTTAATTCCTCTTTTACTTTTTGCAGTAGAGGCAACGGAACGCGACGAGCAGTGTGCACTGTGTATGGCTTGGCGTCATCTCCTAACAGGATTTTAACAGGCTTTGAGTGTTCCATGCTCACCGAATGCTTTGTGGACTTCTTCGACACGTTTCACAAACCCCATCATCGTTGCTGTGACTTTGCTTAGCAGATTGTTTGCGTTTCAGCCACTGATGACATATACTGGAAAAGAGTATGGCTTTCCTTTATATTCTGTGCTGGCTTGAAACTTTCCTAAACAGTCCAACTGACCACCTGGGCTGCACAGTGCGACATTAGATGACTCCAATTTCTTGAATGTCTCTTCTCCCATAATGTTTACATCTGCACCCGTGTCAATTTTAAATTTGACCGGTGTTGTTCCAATTGTAAACTGTATTGTCCATTGTTCATCACTTCTGTTTTCATTGGTGACTGCACCCAGGAAATATAGTGTCTGTGAAACAGTCTCTGTGACTGACTGATTTACTGTAACATTTATTTTCCCAGTGACCCACCTTCTTACACTTGTTGCATGTAGAGTTCATGGCTGGGCACCTTTCCGGATCTCTGTGTTTCAGTTTTCCACACTTTCCACATTTCGAGTCTCCTTGATCATTTTCTCTCTTTTTAGGTTTCCACTTGGGCTTTCCTCTGCCTAATCCTCTCCCGCGGATTTCCTGCACCGCTGCACGTGACTCACCCTGCAGGTGAACTTGGAGTGCAACCTCCTCGGACTGGCGAACAGTTGTAATGGTTTGGGCAAGTATAAGATCAGCCATTAGCTGCAATTTACGTGACAGTTCTTTGTCCAAAATGCCCACCACAATGCGGTCACGGAGGTGTTTGTCTTTGTTTACACTGAAGTCACAGTGTTCTGACAACTCGTACAGGGCTCTGATAAACATTTCAGCTTTCTCACCGGGCCGCTGCAATCTCTGATGAAAGCAGGTGCGCTCGTGAATCATGTTGCGTTTAGGGTAGAAGTATACGTCGTAATCTTCTTCTCATCCCCGTTTGTCTTGAAGGTGAAAGACTTGAAAATGTTTTCAGCCTCAGGCCCCATGGCATAAATCAGCGAACTGACCTGCACTTCGCCGTCCTCTTTACTCAGTTTAGTGGCCAACCCAAATCGCAGGAAACGTTGTTTCCAGTCAGCCCATTCATTTGGACGATCAAAAGCGAAACTTTCCGGAGGATGAAACTTGGCCATCTTTTCGAAGAAGCAATGTGTCCGTCAAACGCTTCTGACACCATGTAAAGAATTCAAATGTCCACACAAGTCTTATACTTGAAAGAATCATTTGTATTAAGCAAATGTGCAGGTAACATACAGGCAGGTGCTAAACTTAACTCCACAACTGCGTGAGTCTTACGTTACAGGCGCCACGTGCGTACGTGCGTAGCAGAATGCCCTTAAAGGTATACAGCCACATTTACATGGGCACATTATATGACATAGACCAAGCTTAGGCTGCACCAATAGCCTAACTCAAGGAGTAATAACACTGACGCTCAGAGGTGGGTAGTAACGAGTTACATTTACTCCGTTCCATTTACTTGAGTACGTTTTTGAAAAAATTATACTTCTAGGAGTAGTTTTAAATCACTATACTTTTTACTTTTACTTGAGTAGATTTCTGAAGAAGAAACTGTACTCTTACTCCGCTACATTAGGCTACAATGAGCTCGTTACTTTTCTTTTTACGTGACTGTGTTTCACCAATCAAACGTAGTTGTGCAGTCTTGTCAGCTGGCAACAAAAAATAGGCGACGCTGATGCGTAAATCAACGCTTATCAATATCACTTCCCCATCAGTCAGGACCAAGATCTGACCATAATTACACTTGTCCTTTCCATAATCAGCCATAATTAGCTTATTATTTCAGTTGCAATCCTGCCAGTGGAAGCGATCGTGAGAGCAAATAAAAAATATAAAAAACATAATTCAAACGCGGTATGCGCTTGGCCAAGCAGAGAAATAGCCGATATGTAATTCCCTCAAATTCAAATCTATATATTTCATAAATATACCCATCAGGGAATGTTTACGGCGTTGTCGGTCTCTAAATGTTTTAACTTTTATGAGCGCACTCTTCTCCCGTCTCTCTCTCTCTCTCTCTCTCTCTCTCTCTCTCTCTCTCCGCCGAGCTCCGCCTGATTCTATAAGAACGGTGATGCCGTTATTAATCGAGTAGGCCTATTGATTGGTCAGTAGGCGGTGCTTTTACACCGGTTGATCTCTGATCTCCAACATAACCTGCTCCCGACCAGGTTAGGCGTCCAGCATGAGTTACCACGGCGATTGAACCCGGTATCAAGTGATCCACCTTCGTGATAAAGAAAACCCTGAGTTGAACCTGAAGTTACCTCGTTAACCCCAAATCTTGCTTCGTAGTACAGGCCTCTGGCCTCATAATGAAAGCATGTTTACCTTAGTAAAAGTGCCAAACAGCAGCTCCATTACCTTGTTCTAGTTCTGCCTGCAGAGCCTTGTAAAAAAAAGTAGGTTTGGAAATTTGTGTTACTTGTGCTTATTTATTTTTATGTATTATTATTTTACGGATTTTATTTTTTAAGTACTTGAATTTACCTGGATTATTTTTAATTTAAGCTATTTTGTAATTAATACATTTTTATTTATTTTATTGATTGGATGAACTATAATTTGCCTAAAGATGATTATTTAGTATTTTTGTCCGTCTGATTGAATGCTTATGTTAAAAAATAAATCAGACGTTACTCAACAGTTACTCAGTACTTGAGTAGTTTTTTCACCGAGTACTTTTTTACTCTTACTCAAGTAATTATTTGGATGACTACTTTTTACTTTTACTTGAGTCATATTATTCTGAAGTAACAGTACTTTTACTTGAGTACAATTTTTGGCTACTCTACCCACCTCTGCTGATGCTAAACTAATGCTAGAGAAGCCCCACTTATTTATGCTGAATCTGCAGAATGCTATCTCAAATGTCTTGAGAAATTCCTCAACAGTTGCTCTCTAAATATATAACCAAGACTTCATTTGATGTTCATATATTTCTGTGTGCTACATACAGACCATTATTTATGAACTGTTAAACTTTTTTAAAATCAAAATATAAGGCTTTTTGGTCTTTTACCCATTGCAACTCTTCATAATGTTCCCATTTAACTGCTATTTTGCTCTTTCTTTCTCCCCACTCGGAGAATAATACTGTACAGTTGTCATTAAGCCAGCCAACACTGTGTCCTTATGAGGTGGAATGCTAATGCTAATCCAGCAGTGATAATTTAACAAGGGTCCCATTGTTATTCAACACTTAACAAAGTAAGCTTGGCTCACACCACTCAAGCCACATGCACAGCTGCAGTTGTGTGTGTGTGTGTGTGTCTGTTGCAGCTGCCTCTGTATCTGAGATATTAAACGAATAAATGAAACACACACAAGTCGCACACATATTCACAAAGGCATTCAAACACGTGTACGTTAAATCACTTTGTCTGCTTGTGTTACTCTCCAGATGTGCGGGTCAGTGTTGGCAGCTGCGGTCGGCATGGTGGGGTCTGGCTACTGTTTCATCATGTCAGGATTCGCCTTGGTGCAGGGCCCCCAGTGCTTCACCTCTTATGGATGGTCGTACCCCTTTGCAGACCAGGGGGGCAGGTAGGGAGATACTGTATGTGTGTGTGTGTGTGTGTGTGCATGTGCGTGTGGTAGCATTTATTCATATTCATTCAATTTATTAATTTGTTAAATATTTAATCTATAAAATGACAGAAAACAGTGAAAAATCTCCATCACAACTTTCACAATTTGCTTGTTTTGTCCAACCAACAGTGCCAAACCAAAGTTATTAGATTTACAATTATATAAAACAGAGAAAAGGAGGTAATCCTTACTTTTCAGAAGCTGGTCATTCCTTACTTATCTCATTTAAGTCATCAGCGTGTGTACTCAGAGACTACTTCCCCCTTTAGTATTTCAGCATTTTAGGAATGTAGACAGTCACTCAGAGCAAGGTGTGTAACCGATGCAAAAATGTTGGTAGAAGTGCAGCTGCTGACTGTGATTGATCGTCAACTGATCTCTCTCTCTCTCTCTCTCTCTCTCTCTCTCTCTCTCTCTCTCTCTCTCTCTCTCTCTCTCTCTCTGTGTTCCAGGTATCTCTTACAACCAGAGACTTGGTCACGCTGTCTTCAGCCGGTTCACATCGTAGAGTGGAACGTGACTCTGCTGTGTGTGCTACTGGGCCTGGCCGTGCTGGAGTTCATCATCTGTCTCTTACAGCTGGGAAACGGTTTAGTCAATGCCGTCTGCCGGCCCTGTTGCTACAAGCAGGAGTATAGTCTAAATGCTTAGATCTAAACACACATGCATACGTGTATGTAGACTCACCTGCTGAGAGTCACACACTCGACAATGTATGCATACATACAGGACATTAATGGACACATGCATACGCAGCCTTATTGCCCAGCACCATTTATATGTGTGGGAGTACACCTCAGTCTTACTTAGACAGACCGACCTACAGTACACATGCAGTGTCATGGACACCTGACTGCCACATCAGTATATTTGCTATATTTTCAAGCTTTTAATGTGTCTGTTAAAGTGGCAAAAATCTCTATACAGTCCTTGATGATGATGATGATGATGATGATGATGATGATGATGATGATGATGATGATGATGAGCTGATGATGATGATGAGCTGATGATGCTCATTTCCATTTAGTTATTCATTAGCATCTTGGCTGACATGATTATCTTGATGCACCAGGAAGTGTCCTTTCTGTCCAGTTTGATACTTGTGGTTCCAACATTTATACACTGTGTTGGATCACCTAAGGATTAAGAGCAGATTTTTGTGTGTGTCTTTGTACATTTGTTTTAATTTCCAGAGCATTTTGTTGTAAATTGTTTTCTTTACATCTTTTGGATGCTAGATCAGTGTTAATGGACACTTTATATATATTTTAGTGACATATTTTTATAATGTATGTTTGTTTGTGCTGCCTTGAATAAAAATAAAAGACTATTTCCATTTTAAGTTTCCAGTGAGTCATTAAGTTTAAGCTGATCTTTGTCCACCCAAAAACCAAATTAAAATTCATAGTTAGGACATTTAGCAATTACACTCAGCCAAAGCACTTTACCCTGAAATCCCCAAAAATGTCAGTGGTAAACACTTTGTCATATGCAGCACAGGTATGTGTGTCTGCATGCTAGACTCCCATCCTCCACCTCCTGCAAACTCTTACGGTAAATGAAATGTTTTCATCAAGTTTTCTGGCATCCTTATTAATTTTGGCCGCACTCACTCTTACACAGGAGGAGGGTCTCGACACAAGTGCATTGTTAGCTTATGTGTGCTATGTCAATCTGGTCAAACGGTTTGTGTACAGTATGCGTGTTGTAATCACTTCACGGACTAAAGTTTCTCTCCTGGAGTTTCCAGAGTAGCCTGTTATTGATCCATATCAGGACCCAAACTGAGTAAACGTGGACTCTGATCCTAAGCCAAGCCCATTAAAAGGTTTTAATGACATTTGATAAATAGCCTTGTGACAATGTTTTTTTTTCTTCTTCCAGATAATCCAATGAGCTGGTTTATGTAGCTGGTTTATATAGGTTTATGTAGAAGCAGGATCATTTTCTTAACACCTATTCTTTCAGTTTATCTGAGAAAATTTCAGAGATGCAGTTTCCTTTGGACAGCGATTCTGTGTATTCTTTTTAATGTGCTAAAACACTAAATAAAGTCTCTATTAAAAGAATAATTCCTTCTCTGTCCATGTCACATTATAAATTCAAAACTTTAAAACAATAATAATCTAGTCTTAAAAGAAGCCTTTATTGGCCTTAATTCAAACGAGTGTTAAAGTATTTAAACTACTATGATTAAGACATGATTGTCTTTTTCAACCTTTTGCAGTTAACTTTGGACAGCAGTATTGACTGGATCAAAAGTCAGTGTGTTGCCATCATTACTACACTCAATTTTTGGCAGATAAACAAAAAAAATGTATGTGGTACACATGGCTTTCTATGTTTGGACTAAAAGGAGATATGAAGTCTATTGTAAATGTAATTTATACACTGGAAAATCTCCAACTTAATATTGTTGACATGAAAAAGTATTTTAAGTGTTTAAGAATTGAAAATATAAATTATTAATATTTGACAAAAAAATGTAAGTCGCTTCAGCAAAAGTTGAAATGTGTATGATTCAACGGCATTTAGTAAGTCATTACAAAATACATCATTCAGTTGGGATGCACAACTGATATTCCAATGTCCACAACAAGTGCAAAAGTTCTGATAACTCATATGTCTTTGTTGTGAAATGTGGGAAAGGCAACTTTCCGAGTTAAACATAGTCACTTGAAGTTATCAGATCCCCGCACTGGCAGTTTGCAGCGGAGCTGCGTGGAACCTGGAGCCCACACTACAATTGGCCCACACATGCAAGTTTGAACCTGTTTTTCAATTAAAATATATATCGTGTAATTTTATAATTGTGTGATAAATTTGTGGATAAGGTAGGCAGTGTTACTTTATTGTAACAGTTTGGCCCAAAGCTAACGTTCACCGCTAGCTTCGGCTAATCGTAAGCTAGCAGCCAGGTTACTTCAGATTCAAGGGTTCAATTCAAGTCAGTGTTTTGGAATAGTGTTTTAAAGTAACTTTAGTACTAACGTGAGTTAACATTACCGTATAATGTCTAAATAACAGGCAAGAAGAATAGATTGGGCTAGCTAAATCATGCTGCCTCAACACATGGACATACTTCCACCTGCATCTCCCTGTCTTCCGATTCAGGAGAGAAGCAAGGAGGTTTTATAAGACAGATAGCAACGTTAGAGATTGAGCGGGGTCTAATAATGGACGTTATTATTGCGCTTGACTGACGCGGGGGTCAACTCCTCCCTACACCCATACACATACGACGCGGACAGCAAACTTAGAGAGGCCCCGGTGATGGCACTTATAGGTAATGTAACGTTAACGTTACACGGATATTTTCGTAACTGTAGCTTTTCTGTGCGGTTTGGCCTTTTGTCCACATGCAAACAACACAACAGGATACTAGCTAGCTTTATCCGGAGCTTGACAAAAAGCGGTGGTCAAGTCGTTTCAACAGCCTTCAGTCAGAACAGGAAGTCACAGAAACACTCAGATAATGTTAGGTCCTATTCACAATTTATTAAAATGTTGTTCGATTTCAGCTTGTACGGAGTCTCCAGTTGTTTTTATTATGACAAAGTAACGTTAGCTGTTAAAATGCTCTACATGCAATATCCCAGCCAGCAATGACATGTGGGGCCCAGATGAGGGCTTCATGGGCGGCAAATGTGGGCCCCATTATGGGCTTGCACCCGGGATCCACATTGGGGCAAGCCGTGGAAGCCCAGACGTACTAAAAGTGGGACCTGTAAGGGTACTGCATGGGTCTTAATTGGGCACTTCATGTCAGACCCATTTGGGCCCCACCTGCCCAAATGGGTCTATAGTGGGCTTGCACCCGGGATCCAACCATGGCTACCCAGATGGGCTTTAAATGGGCTCTGTAAGAGTCTTATGTGGGTCCTAACTGGGCAAATCATGCCAGACCCATTGGGGCCCCACCTGCCCAAAGGGGTTTAAAGTGGGTTTGCACCCAGGATCCAGCCGTGGATGCCCAGATGGGCTTTAAAAGGGATCTATAAGGGTGTTATGTGGGATCTTAACCGGGCAATTCATGACAGAACCATTTGGGCCCCACCTGCTTAAAGGGCGTTTAAAATGGGCTTGCACCCGGGATGCACACGGGGGCCAGCCGTGGATGCCCAGATGGGTTTTAAGTGGGACCTGTAAGGGTCTTATGTGGGTCTTAACTGGGTAATTCATGTCAGACCCATTTGGGCCCCACCTACCTAAAGGGGTTTAAAGTGGGCTTGCACCAGGATTCAACCGTGAATGCCCCTATGGGCTTAAAGTGGGCTCTGTAAGGATCTTATGTGGGTCCTAACTGGGCAATTCATGCAAGGCCTATCTAAGCCCAACCATGCCAAATGGTTTAAGGAAGCAATCTAAGAATATAAGTCCAAGATAAATACAAGACACTTGACGCTTTGAACTGCAAGAAATATATTGTTAAATTGAACAACAAAAATGATCTTTAAAAAATAATTTAAATGTCACAACATACCGGTAAATAAATCAAAAATATATTTTTAAAAAAAATCTCTCCAAAAAATACATTAATACAAAATTGTTACATCGAACAACAAACATAATCTTTAAAAAACTATTTAAATGTCACAACATACCGGTAAATAAATCAAAAATATATTTAAACAAAAAATCTCTGAAAAAAAACCATCTCTCCAAAAAATACATTAATACAAAATACACTCATGGCGTCTGTGTGGTGGATGCTGCTTTTTCTCTTTGGGCTCTGATATGCATTATGAAATGTTATTAGGAAATAAAAATATCCAGGTAAAATAAAATATATTCCAGACTTTTCAAGGGCCCTCTCTCCCCTTGGGCCCTGGTAATCAGTATTGGTTTTACCCCCGGTCCGATGCCCCTGGTGTCTGTGCTGCTGCTCGTCTCTATTTATCCAGAGTGGTGATGTGCGATACCACTTAATTCCTTTTCGATCCGATACCAAGTAATACCCAGGCTGGTATTGCCGATACCTATACCAATACCAATACTTTTTACGTATTTTATTTGTAGTGTGATGTGACAACTAGTTTAAAGTAAAGTAAAAAAGTAGGCTGTAGGTTTACCAATTCCAAATTATAGCTGCATAATGACAAGACAATAAACTACTCTCATATTATTTAATTATAAAGAAAATCTCAGAACAAACTGCTTTCTGTTAGCTTGCTGTAAGAATGCTGGGATTCCGAAGGAAGGGTTGCTGCAGCCATAGACATATTATAGAGTCTATGGCTGCAGCGGCCGGCTCCGTCACAGAGCCGCAGTGCACACACAACTGACCGGCGGAAGGAGAAGTAGTTCCTTCCCCTAACCGGATATAATTAGACTTTTCTGGTGACAACAAGTTACTTTTGATAACATAAACACTCACTCCAAATTACTGAGTTTAAATATCGATCTTTTTATAAGAGAATCGATACTAGAGCAGGAGACGTTGGGATCGTAAATATCGATACTTTAGTATCGATCCGCACATCACTAATCCAGAGAGAGTGAACACTAAGCGACGCACAGCTCTGCTTCAGACTCCGTGTGTTTGAGTCTGACCTGAGACGGGAAACGTCGCGTAATGAAAGGTTGACAAGTAAACGTGTGGCTGAGGGGGTGCCCTAGGATGATCATGTTTAATAAACACGTTTTATTTTGCTTGTCGTTCTAATTGGGAAGTAGACCTAAGGGCGACACGGCGCCCCCAACACATTTGACGCCCTAGGCAATTGCCTAGGTCGCCTATGGCAATCGCCGGCCCTGGTTGACAGCTATGCTGTAATGTATATCGAAATATCGGAAATGTGTTTAAAACTCATATCACCGTTATTGAATAAAAGTCTATCGTGATATATTAATTATTGTCCAACCTCTCCCGCTGTTTTTCCTTTTGGTTAGATTCTACATCAGATTAAACAGCACAAACCAAAAATACAGACCACTGTACAATCTGCAGTGTTATTTTTCTGGCAACATAATATTTCAACTTACCTCAATTTGTGAATGTCTGATATGAAGTTCTCCTCGAAGTCACAGCTAGCAGCAGTGCTTTCCGAATGGACTGTTAACGTTTTGAGCGCGAAAACAAGGACATACTTTAGTCATTTTAAACCATTTCAAAAACCGATACCGATATTAACCGATATTGAATTTTAAAGCCAATATCGGCCGATAATATCGAGCATAGTTATTTGTCTAAATATGTGTTTCTGCCCCAAGGGACAGGCGTCTGGGACTGGGCTATTATTTGAAGTGTTACGGTAGGCCTGCAACCTTTCTGAGAGTCCACTAATCAGCATAATTCAACACAGCGTAAACTTTGACCTATTTTGATGTTTTTTACATTTTTGGGAAGTTAACTTTTTCATTTTCTGCACGACTAACAAAAATGGATTGTTTTGGCAAAAGATCTACATGTATGCAATGTTTGTTCTTTGGTGACTAGCGTGACTTGAAATGTATTGAGTTACAATTACTCAATCTCAACATGCTTGATTAGCCTACATGTAGAGTTACTACAAGTTACTTATATTTGTACAGTAAGTAATTACATAACTCAATAGGCCTACATAGTTACTTTGCGCCTCTGCCATGTAGGACCCATATATGTGTTCCCAGTTCAAACCCATGCCCACTTTGCCCATAAATGCACCATGCAGGACCCATATATGTGTTCCCAGTTCAAACCAATGGCCACTTGGCCCATAAAAATTCTATGCAGGACCCATATATGTGTTCCCAGTTCAAACCCATGGCCACTTGGCCCATAAAAATGCCATGCAGGACCCATATATGTGTTCCCTGATCAAACCCATGCCCACTCGGCCCATAAAACTTCTATGCAGGACCCATATATGCATTCCCAGTTCAAACCCATGCCCACTCGGCCCATAAATGTGCCATTCAAGACCCGTATATGTGTTCCCAGTTCAAACCCATGCCCACTTGGACCATAAATATGCCATTCAAGACCCATATATGTGTTCTCAGTTCAAACCCATGCCCAATTGGCCCATGCCTGTCCCTTATTATATTTGGGGACTCATACTACAAAACCTACATGGGACCCGCTGATTTCACCCAGCCAAAGCCCATGCCCACACAGTAACCATGGAACCCGTACTTAACCCATCTGGGCCCCACATGTCATTGCTGGCTGGGATGTTGCTGATGATCAGGTTTAGTGTCTCTGACTACAAAACGCTATTGTCAATAACACAACATGTGATCTGAATAAGGCTTCAAATCAGACTAATATCAATTAAAATCTCTCTTATTCAAAAACAATAACACATCATGTTGAGTCAATTCTGAACCAATCAGCTCTTAGATCATCTAAGAACCAGGCGTTTCCAAGCATGCCAAGCATGGGTCCAGTGTTTTCAATAGTTTTTTTTGCATTGCAGTGTGTACTCATACTTAATTGTTTCTCTTATGCCTGTTTTGCTTATTACCAATCTATTGTAACCTTTGTCTTTCAGATTGAGTTGAATGCAATGCAAGTCCTGCAAGTTCACCAACCTCAATGAAACTGAGGTTTTGGAAGAAAACTGCGGTTTACCAATACAGTTAATTGTGCGGTTTTAGTCCTCTGCCTAAGTAAATAAAAAAGGCAGCTGTAACAGAAGTTGTTCAATTGTTAACTGGCCAGTCCCTTTCCGTATAGCTTTTGTCATATAACGTTTTTACTTGTTCGTTATTGTTGCCCATTCACAAACTTGTCCTTTTTCATAAATATGTACCACTCCCATCAATTCCAAGTATTCCTTTTGGCTTGAATTTTTACATTTGCACTACCATGAACTGGGGTAGATGCTCCATATTCATGCTCCATCTTGAAATACGTTAGCCGGTAAGGGACATACTCCGCATTTCGCGTTTTTGCTGTCAAATGATAAACTCACAGGTGCTGCTAATATAATGCTGCTATTATAGAGGTATTTCTCTCCTGTGGCCGCCAAGTCTTCTGTTCTGTGACTGAGTGAGGAGCAGAGCCACAGCCCCTCCTCCCTCTGTTTTAAATGGAAGGGGGGAGGGGGGGGAATCGAATCGTAAATCGAGTTTTTTATAAAAAAATCGCAGATTTTTTTAGGGAAACAAATCGCCCAGCTCTAGGAAGAAGTAAAAGTACTACTTTTAACTATCTCTCTGCTACTAACAAACATTGCTCTATCTGTACACTTCTTAACTTTTTTTCTCCTTTTCTACCCATTTCTTATAGTCAGTTGTTCTTTAAGTAACCCGCACTTTATTAGTTACATATAATACTATACTGTATTATTTACTTGTGTAAGGATTTCATTGTGTGTGAATTGTTGACACACAGACAGTATTTTAATACACATAGCATTTGCTGCAACATTTTAAAAGTTAGAAAAGTATAACTGTTTGGCCTGATTAGGTCAGTTATGGGTCTCAGCTGCTCTCAGCTGCTTGTTTGAAGCATTTGATATATGGTAAACATGTTGAATAAAAAAAAGCTTTGAATCAGGCATTGTATATGATTATTTGCATGTGCAAATTATTTTTATAAGTGGGTATTATGGTTATATTGAAATTGCCCTAACTTGGGTTTTAAAGTTGTTACAAAGCACAATCATGAGTTACTGAAACTTAAAGTTGAGTTGAGATAAGAAAGGTTTTAAAGTCATCACAATGTATTGTTATGATTAACTGTGAATTTTAGTTTAGTTGGAGTTAAGTTAAGCAAATTTAAATTGAAAGTTAGACCAACTCAAAAGCAAAACTTAAAAAGTTAAGTTTTTTTCCCCAACTTCAAATGTTGCTGAAGTTTGTTGCCTTAAAATTGTAAGTTGTGTCAACTTTTTATTTTTTACGGTGTACCTGATCTCCTTATGTTTGGACTGTTAAATGTGGATGTTGCATAGAAAAACATGTTCTTGTGCAAGTCTAACCTTTTCTTACCTTTATCACAGGTTGGCTCAAACCCTGTTTGTTGGTCAGTGACCAGTGAGCAGTCAGCTGAGGGAGTATAAAAATACCCCGAGGGTCTAAAGTCTCAGACAGACTGACTGACAGCTGTCAGTTGCATGCACTGTTTGTCTTCATCATTATTATCCTCTGGATCACCGAACAGAAATAGAGACTCATCTTCCTCCTTGGCAGTTTAACTTGTAGTTGGCCAAATGCATCGGTTGTGGTTAAGTGGAGCGTTGCTGCTGTGTTGGGCAGCAGTATGTGTGTCTGGGATGAGGAGAGAATACTTCCTTAAGATAGAAGAGGTGTCTTGGAACTATGCCCCAAGCGGGATGAACTTAATTCAAAACCGTACTCTGCAGGAAGATGAGTAAGTACATGCACAGTACATTGTCTTGTCTCGATAATGTTGGAGTCACTCAGTCAGTCAGCCTTCACAGAGTTGGTCCAAATTCTGCAGCAAGACTCCTCGTTGGTACCAAGAAAAGAAACCATATCTCTCCTGTATTGGCATCGCATTAAATGTTAATATTTCAACTTTATAAGATTAGGATCATATTATAATCCACAATTTCTCCAGTTGTCTCTCCACCTCAATTCCATGACGTTATTTAAAATCCATGGATGTCTGATTTAATTTTAATAATTTTGTTTTAATAATTTTGATAAATTTTTGCCCTAGGCTGCTAAACAGTTTACTCCTCAATTTCAAGTCTTCCCATCTACTGTTTATCAATTTTTAAATCCCATGTGTTAACAATTGCTTTTTAGTCCATGCTAATATTAGGACTACAATCATTGCTGTTGTGTGAAAACCTTGTAAGTTCAAAAGGTCAACATTTAATGACATATGAAAAATAGTGACAATGTTTTTTTTCTTTCTCCAGATAATTCAATGAGTTGTTACATGGTTTATGTAGCTTCAGAAGTAGGATCATTTTCTTAACATGGAACACATATTCTTTCAGTTTATCTAAGAAAATTTCAGAGATGCATCCTTTGGACAGCGATTCTGTGTATTCTTTTTAATGTGCTTTCCATGCAAAAGGCCTTTTACATTTACCTGTTTCATTTGTATTACTTAGTCCGCATGCTTCAAGATTTACTCTTAAATACATTGACTTGATTGGATACATTTAAAAACATACATGAATGAATACTTGTGTCTGCACAGTCACCAATGTATACAGAAGCCCCTTTAAAGACACTTTCCTTCATTTACAATACATGCAGAATTCAGTAGGTACATAAAGGCCTCACAAAAACTGGCCAAATATTGGTTGAATACAATGACAAGACCATCAAAACAATATATGACGCATTGACAAATAGAAACAGTTTTTTAAAGTATTTGAACTGTAATCCATAATAATCCTCATGTTTTCTCTGTAGAGAAGCTGCAGTGTATTTAAAGAGAGGCCCCCAGCGTATCGGCTCCACCTACAAGAAGGCTGTGTATAAGCAGTACAGCGACGCCACCTACAGGACTGAGGTGATAAAACCGAACTGGCTGGGCTACCTTGGACCCCTGTTGATGGCTGAGGAGGGAGACACATTGATCGTCCACCTGAAAAACATGGCAACCAGACCTTACAGCATCCACCCGCATGGATTGAACTATAGCAAGGGAAATGAGGGTGGGGAATTAATGATCAATGCACAAATCAATTGGCGGACTTAATAGACGATTGATGCGTGACTTTGTGACTTTCTGTGCTTGGATCTGTTTTTTCAGGAGCCCTATACCCAGATGGTACTGGTCCAGAGCTGAAGCGTGACGACTCAGTGCCTACTGGTACAACATTTACCTATGATTGGACCCTCCCAGAGAGACAGAGCCCAGCATCAGATGACAGCAACTGCGTGACCAGATTCTACCACTCCCACGTGAGCCCACCAAAAGACATCCCATCAGGACTGATAGGACCCCTCATCACCTGTAAGACAGGTACGCGAAGCTATTTAACCTTATAGTAACCAGTGGTTGAACTCAGTACATTTACTCAAGTGCTGTACTATTTTGAGGTACTTGATTATATTTCTCTATTGTTACTTAAGAAACATTTTCAATGCTGCTTTGTGGTATTGATACAGCTGATCTCACAGATTTGACAGGAATTCAGCAATATTTCTTAATAGTTTTATTAGTGGTGAAACGATTAGTTCAATAATGGATTGATTGATAGTAAGAAGTTAATTAAGAAAATATGTTTTTATGGCCTTTAAGTAGGTTTCCCCTTTAAAACATGAATGCATAATGTCCTCTTCTCTGTAGGAACTCTGGACTTGCATGGAGACAGGTCAGGAGACTATCTGTTCGCTCTGCTCTTCTTGGTGTCAGATGAGAACTCCAGCTGGTACTTGGATGACAACATCAGGACGTACATTAGGGCTCCTGCTGCAGGCCTGAAGGAGGATGCAGATTTCATTGAGAGCAACAAAATGCATGGTGAGGGGGGAGCATCCTTCTCCACAGACACATACCCATATACATACACATACCTTTAACTCTGAGTGTGGATTGCAGGTATAAACGGTTTTCTGTATGGTAACCTGCCTGGACTGAGCATGTGCCAAGGCAACAAGATCCACTGGCACTTGATTGGCTTAGGCAATGAGGTAAATATTGTATTATTATAATTATTATTGCTAACCAGAATATCTGATGTTACAGGGATTCTTTAAAATTGTTATTGTCATGTTCAAGTTTTATGTCTTATATTTTAGTTTTTCCAAACATTGCTCATTGAAAACTCTTAGTTAAGGAACATAACTTATCAAAATTCAAAATATACAACTAGTCCTTTTGATCTTAGACATTTTGCATTATGTCGGTTTTGTCTTTTTAAGTACATTTAAAAGAGGCTAAATGTCTTTTACAAACTTTGTCAGCCTTAATGGGCCTTATTATTTACAATATGTTAAATTTGACCATCAAGTACCTTTAAACGTCTCACAGATTTTATATATATATACAGTACAGGCCAAAAGTTTGGACACACCTTCTCATTCAATGTGTTTCTTTATTTTCATGACTATTTACATTGTAGATTCTCACTGAAGGCATCAAAACTATGAATGAACACATATGGAATTATGTACTTAACAAAAAAGTGTGAAATAACTGAAAACGTGTCTTATATTTTAGATTATTCAAAGTAGCCACTCTTTGCTTTTTTTGAAAACTCTGCAAACCCTTGGTGTTCTCTCAATGAGCTTCATGAGGTAGTCACCTGAAATGGTTTTCACTTCACAGGTGTGCTTTGTCAGGGTTAATTAGTGGAATTTTTTCCCTTATTAATAAAAAAGCAAAGGGTGGCTCCTTTAAAGAATCTAAAATATAAGACATGTTTTTAGTTATTTCACACTTTTTTGTTAAGTACATAATTCCATATGTGTTCATTCATAATTTTGATGCCTTCAGTGAGAATCTACAATGTAAATAGTCATGAAAATAAAAAGGAAACGCAGTGAATGAGAAAGTGTGTCCAAACTTTTGGCCTGTACTGTATATACCTTTTAAGAACGCAAGTTAGTTTTCACATTTTGTAGCTGAAAGTCTGTTGAGGTGTCTTTCGCCAATGATTTTTTTAATGATTTGAGTTCAAATTGTCAAAAAGATACTTGTTCTGCCTCTAAAATGAAATCTTGCCTCTATTGATGTGAACGTGTTACTTTGTCCAAAAATAATTTTATTTCTTGCAGTTCGTAGCCTACATCATGTTTCGGTGTTAGCTACAAGTACCTGGTCTGAACCCAGTTTGAATGTCCTTACTCGACCCCAGGTGGACATGCATTCAGTTCATTTCCATGGCCAGATTCTGACCCTTCAGAACCACCACACAGACACAGTCAGTCTTTTCCCCGCCTCCAGCATTATGGCTGAAATGATGGCTGACAATCACGGAGACTGGCTGCTAACGTGCAACGTTAATGACCATTTCATGGGTGAGCTCACGCACGACGTTTTGTCACCCAACTGGATAATTGTCTCATTTGTTTAGTATTTCTTTGTGACTTTTTGTTTCATGTTTTTGTCCAGCTGGAATGCAGGCTATATTTGAGATCAAGAAGTGTTTCCCCAACGTCCATAAGCCCCGGCCACACGGTGAGCTCAGACCGTTCTTTATTGCTGCTGAAGAAGAAGTCTGGGACTACGCTCCTACGCCGCCTACTGATGGGTTAGTTACTCTATACATAACACATATTCATAGAAATGGTACAGTCTGGTCTTGATGTTTCTGTAAGAGACACATTCAAAATGTTTACTTGTGTGTGTGTGTGTGTGTGTGTGTGTGTGTGTGTGTAGTGAAGCAGACATGTTTGTAACCAGAGGACCAAACCGTATTGGAAGCCGCTATAAGAAGGTCCGCTATGTGGAATACACTGACATCACCTTCACAACAAAGATGCTACGCAGCCCAAAGGAGGAACACCTTGGAATTCTGGGTAATCCAGGCTGGGTTCAGAGTCCGAGATTCTTTGGACGCAGAAATAAAGTCAAATTAGTACAGCCAAGCACTCTTGTTAATACATGAATCAATGGTGTTTCTATGTAACTAATTTGCTTGCAGGTTTGTCTTGCTCCCCTTTAAAATGAAAACTTCAATTTGCTTGTTTGGTCCAAACCACTCTCCCAAACCCCAAGATATTCAGATTACAATGTCAGAAAACAGAGAAACTGCTTTTTGGGTATGTCAATTGTCTTATCTTTTGACCTTCATCATCATTCTTGAAGGCATTGGTTCCTATTTTGGACAGACTTCCTCCTTTACTTTAACAGTTTGCCAGTTTCAACACAAATATTCGAAATATGTCTGCTGGATATTGTTACCCTGATGAGATGTCTCCCAACAAAATTCCATCTAACGTTCCTTTGTCCTAAGTTTGTGCCTGTGTGTCTGTTTGTGTCTCCAGGTCCTGTGCTGCGAGCTGAAGAGAAAGACACCATCAAGGTGGTGTTTAAGAACAAAGCCAGCCGGCCTTATAGTATACAACCCCATGGTGTTGAGTACAGTATCGAACAGGATGGGACGCTCTATCACAATGAAGTAGAAGGTTAATACACGCAAATACATACACACTGTTATCAATGAACTACATTATACATGAAACGCTTCCTCATCCTTTTTTGTGTCTCTGTCTTTCCTCCTCTACACTTATTCTCCTCAGAGACCCATACAGCGAAGAAACTGCGGGAGCTAAAGAAGGAACCAAGTAACCTGATTTATTACTTAGATCACTAATCTAAGTCAGCATGTGTCATTGTTATTATCATATCATGTCATATAATAATTCATTTTCTTTATATAAATCTATGTAATCAGGAGTGCTGACCCCTTCCCCAGCTGCTCTGGTCAGACCTGGGACGATGCACACCTATGAGTGGACGGTGCCAGCGGGTGCTGGTCCAGTAGAAGGGGAGGCTGACTGTCTGTCCTATCTGTACTACTCTGGAGTGGACCCTGTTAAAGACACCCACTCTGGACTGGTTGGACCGCTCCTTATCTGTCGACCTCGATCACTTAAAAAAGGACAACAGGTGAGAAGAGAGCGTCAGAAACTATCGTTTCAAGTGTTTGATTAGGACACATCCCAATGTGTGGGATATTGGCAAAAGGATGGAAGGCAGCTTCAATTGAGTCAGAGCATAATAGGGGTGGGGGAAAATATCGTATCGTGAGACCTCTGGTGATTCCCACCCCTAGAGCATAATTAAAATGTATTGATGAAGCCGCATTTTTTACACCTTTCCTCTTCTTCTCCTCATGTAGAAAAACTACGACAAAGAGTTCCACCTCATGGCCACAATATTTGATGAGAACCTGAGCTGGTATCTGGACGACAACATTAAGTCCCTAAGCACTGTTCCCTCTGCTGTTAACAAGGAAGATGAGGGCTTTATAGAAAGCAACAAGATGCATGGTGTGTAGCAAACACATATTCACATACTGATCACTAGCAGCTCAGATCACTCTACATATGAATTTGTCATGCTTAGCAAAAAAGTTAGATTTTTGATTCTCTTATTTTGCCTTATCATAGGAGATTTTTTACCCTGAATAATTTTAGCATTTTTGAGATAATCACTATATGTTGTATTACTGTGTCTCTCTCTATCAGCCATCAATGGCTTTGTGTATAGGAACCTCCCAGGCCTGACCATGTGTAAGGGGGATAAAGTATCGTGGCACGTGTCAGGACTGGGTTCAGAGACGGACATCATCAGCCTTTACTTTGAAGGAAACCGCTTCATCTACCGCCAGAACAGACGAGACACCATTAATGTCTTCCCTCACATCTCACACACTGTCACTATGGAGCCAGACAGCATGGGTATACAACTCTCTCTCTCTCGCTCTCTCACTCACACACACACACACACACACACACACACACACACACACACACACACACACACACACACACACACACACACACACACACACACACCACAGTATATTTCTACACATATGATGTTTGTGTGTGTTTCAGGTCAGTTTGAAGTGGTGTCAGCCACAGTGAACCATTATCAGGGTGGGATGAGAGCCAACTACACGGTAAAGAAATGCAGCATGCTTCAGCGTCAGGGTGAGATTATGCTTCACTCAAAAACCTATTACATCGCTGCCATGGAAATGGACTGGAACTACTCTCCAAACCGCACTTGGGAGGCTGAGATGTACCCTGGTCTGGATAAGTACGGTACCACTGCATATGTAGTCATTGAGTAGTATATAGTCTTTGTCATTTACAAAGTGTTTGTACAGAATATCAGCAGAAAATTGGCATCAAACACACACACACAGACACACACACACACACACACACACACACACACACACACACACACACACAAACACACACACACACACACACACACACACACACACCAAGCCTCAACCCCCTATTCCTCTGCCAAATAAGCCGGTCCTCTTCCTCTGCAGCCCTGCTCATGTCTACCTGGACCAGCAGGGTGGGTTTATAGGCCCCCGTTACAAGAAGGTGCTCTACCGCCAGTTCACCAATAACAAGTTCACCAAGCAGGTGGAAAGAACAGCCGATATGGAACACCTCGGCATTATGGGTAGGCTTTCTGGCCATTAAGAAATGCAGAAAAACTGTGATTGTAAAATAAAAGCCACACATACATGAAACATCATGGATTTATTTTCCAGCCTGATTGGTCTTGTCAATAGAACGCTTTCTCTTCTTTCAGGTCCAATGATTCATGCTGATGTGGGAGACAAGGTGACAGTGGTTTTTAAAAACATGGCATCCAGGCCTTATTCTATCCACGCACATGGAGTCAAGACAGAAAACCCAGATGTTCATCTCACCCAACCAGGTAGAGACAGAAAGATTATCAGCTGACAGGGAGGCAGACAATTAATAAAGAGACACAAAATGCTTCTTTTTTATTGTGGATTTATTTAATTATCATTGTGTATTACAATCAAAGCGTGTATGGCTTTCATTTTCTCAGAATATGAAGGTTTCTGTGTATGCCTGTGTATTAGCTGACCTCAGTATTATCTGTCCCTCCACCCAGCTCTGTTAGACTCTGTGTAACTTTAAGTTATCGTAATATAGCATGGAATTCAATACCTTGAAAAAATGTCTTTTTCCAGGTGAGACTCACTCCTACTACTGGTACGTTAATAAGAATACAGGACCAACCCCAGAGCAGGAAGAGTGCTCTGTGTCAGCGTACTACTCCACTGCTGATGTTATCAAGGTGCACTAACACACACGCATGCACACACGCACGCATGCATGTACACACGCGCACGCACACACACACACACACACACACACACACACACATGCACACTTATGTTGCATGCATACACACGCACGCATGCACTTATGTTGTTTCCCTTCTTAACAGGACCTGTACAGCGGTCTGATTGGTCCGTTGGTGATCTGTCGTCGTAGTTGGGGCAGGTGAGTGTTTTTGCATCTGTAAATGAATAAAGAACTACCCAAACTAGTTAGTACTCACTTATTTATGCAGCGTATACAGTGTGATTTCCAGATCTGAGGTCTAAGGCAGATAGAATTATTTTGGTTCTGCATCACGCAACGAGTATAATAGAGTGCTAATGTACAGTTGTACAAACTGTGTTGCTTCCAGGACTCTTGGTATGAAGAAGGAAGTAGAAGAGTTTGTGCTGCTTTTCCTGATTTTTGATGAGAATTACAGCTGGTAAGTAGAGTCTAACCTTTTTAGACGTTCAGTATTTAGTACATTTAAATACAAAACCCGATTTAGTCCATTTAATTCATGGTATCTACAATGCAAATGCTGTTTTGGTTTTATATTTAAGGGTTTTGCCTGAAACTTATGCACAATTTGTTATTTTTTAACAGGGGGAATGGCCCAGTGGAAACACCTTATTGATGTGAAGGCCAGTTTATTTAAGTAACCCGCTATATAAGCTATATTTTAGGGAATATTATATATCCAAGACGAAACTGACAGAAGGGCGGGACTGAGAGAAAAAGTCGCAATTACAAATCTGTCTGCTACCTCAGCACCATGGACAGCACCATTGATTTATCAATGCACAGCACAGCAAGGCTTCTGATATTTCAGAGCCATGGTCGGGGCCATAGATTCTAACATGCACAAACCTCAGTCAGATAAAGGATCAATGAGTCGGGCAGACTAGAAGACTAGAATAACATATTCAACTGAACAAACCCTCTGCCCCTACACTATCTCTGCTACTAGGCCCTAGTGGTATGGGATGGAGAGTGATGGCAGATTAACAAAAGGATGTGTTTTGCTCATGTTGCTAACAAGCGGGATGGCAACCCACCCTCACCCCCCTCCAAATCGCCTACTGCTACCACCCCAATACAATGGAATTAAATGGAATTTTGATTATGCTAAAACAAAAAATCTGTATACTTGTAAATTGTCTTTCTAGAAACAATCCCACAGGTAATGATGACAATCTGCGGATTGCACTGTCAACATTTTCCATTGGGAGTAGTTCATCAGTAGTAGTTTAACAGTGAAGTGTACATGTGCCAGTTACAAATTTGACGGGGTCCCACCTAATATTTTGACACTATGTCATCCTCCTAGCCCTCATTTATCTGATTTGGCTACATATATCGGAATATACTGTACATCACTGTCTGTGGTGTCTTCTGCAGCAATGCCAGGAAGATAAACTACTGTATATTTATTGTACAATATTTGACAAATTATTACTTTTATTATTATTCCAGGTACCTGGATGAAAATATCAGGACCTACATCAGTAACCCTCGCACAAACTTGAAGGATGATGCAACCTTTATAGAGAGCAACAAGAAACACTGTGAGATAAACACACACACAAAATGAACTGCATCATTTTGACAGATGGGATGATATTTTTGTTGCTTTGTCTAGACATCTAACAAAATGTCCTTAATGTATTTCATATGTATGTTGTGTGTATGTGTGCTTTTCTTTGCTTGCAGCCATTAATGGTTATGTGTATGGCAATCTGAATAGTTTGAATATGGAGGTGGGTGATAAGGTGTACTGGTACCTGATGGGAATGGGCAATGATGTGGACATACACACTGCACACTGGCATGGACACAGTGTGGAATACAAGGTATATTAAACATACAAAAATGCAAGACCCCCATACACAGTTACACATTATACAAGCTGGTACACACAAATATCAACTCTTCTTTCTCTACAGCTGGGCGGAGGTCCTCATCGAACTGATGTGTATGAGCTGTTTCCAGCTACCTTCCAGGTAAAACCTGATTTTATTTGTCTTTTGCAACATTAAACATGCTGCAAGTTACATTTCAATGTCAATAAATACTCATTGCTGTAAGTTCTAGCGATCAGTGTAACCACAGAAAAAGGTGTAAATCTCATTCGTTTGATTGCAAAATCTTCATCGTATCAAGTAATTTCTTTGCAATGTTTTCCTAAAACTTGTCAGAAGAAATCTGCAAATGGGGCAAAAAACAAGAATTATATTACATTATATCAAGCTTGAATATTAGTGACGTGTTCCTTTTCCAATCCTTCCATCTTTAACAAGCAAACAAGCAAACAAATACGATAGATATTATAATGGCTAAGCCTAAAACTTAAAGCCAGTGAGGGGCTGCTATGCGGACTTAAACAATCAATCAAACAAACAGTCTATGGCTAGTAAACTAGCTGACGCGCTCTCTTTTAACTGACACCGCTCAGTAGTCTCCTGTTGAAATCATAGTCTCCAATTAGTCATCGTTGCGTTTTGCTGGGCATTTATTGATCACAAAGCTCTTCATATCAACGTGCAAGAAACCATGTGTCCATCAAGCTCCATCAACAAACATTTCATCATCCACATGAGCGCCACCAGTGGACAATTTGTGTCCTACACCCAAACCAATGAAAATGGCTCTTACAGATATTTACATTTAACATTTTGCATGAGTAAGTTACAGGGGCTTGACATTGCTGTCAAACATTATTCAAAATAAAACTTGTGACCAGTGAATCATGTTGGCATTGCCTTCTTTTTCCTGTTCAGACAGTAAAGATGCGCGCTATGTATCCTGGTACCTGGCTGCTCCACTGTCACGTCATTGACCACATTAAAGCTGGCATGGAGACGACGTATACTGTTACTGAGAAAGGTAAGGTATCTAATTGGGCAGGGACACACATTCAGACTAAGAGCAGGATAATGAGGATGCTGTACAGGTACTAACAAGTGTGTTTCTCTTCAACAGAAAAGAAGAAGGGATTATTTGGCTGAACAGTTGAGAAAACTCCAGAAAGACAACAGCGGAGAAATTGAATTTTAGTACCGAATTCACTAAACGTTGTATGTAAAATCTGCTAAATATGATAAGTAACTAAGATAATTACAGCTCAGAATAAAACACAACCACCCAAGAGCCATGTAATATAACAATTGCATTTGAAACTGTCTAACTGCTTTTATATTTTTCAAATGACACTGAAGAATGTAAGAATACAAATTTAACAGTTTTATAATGACAGCAGGCAGGCAGCAGGGGGCTCTGTAGCCTGACAGCACATTGTCACTGCATCGTGTGTGGAAACAAAAACATTTTGTCACACTAGTGAACATTGATGTTAGCAGCAATGTAACTATGAACCTAATACATCTGTAGGGGAAACCTGTATACTGTGGAAGAGCCTCTGACTTATTACAGTCACAGAGGTAGGGATGCACCGATCAATTTGGCCCTGAACAGGGCTGGACTGGGACAAAAAATTGGCCCTGGCATTTTTGGCCCAGGCGGCCCACACCCACCATTAATGGTCAGACACATTCCCAGCAGACAGTTTTCTTAAAATACGCCTGCATTCTATTATATGAGTTGCCTAGTATTCAGTGTTCATGTGATCATTTTGGATCCTTCAAGAGGGATCTCAAGACGTATCAGTTGATCTTACACTTAAATAATTAATTAATTCTTAGAGTTATGATTTGTATATTTATGGTATTTTTATTATTTTTTATTATTGATATTTGATATTGTGTTGCCATTATTGTTATTATTACTATTTTGCTTAATATTGTCTTAGCAACTTTAAAAACAGTTTACTGTTCATTTTAACTATTGTAAGATTCATATTTTGTCGCTTTGAACACGTTTGTCGCTTTGGCAAGTGTCTGCTAAATATTATAACCATTACTATAACCCTTCCCAAAAGCTACAATAAAGCTGAGAGTAGTATATGCCCTGGAAAAGAGCCCCAATACAAGAGATGCTAATTAAGCCATTCAAGGAACACTGATGCTTGTATCACCACTGATTTTGTAGATCACACAGACTTTTCAACTACCAAACAGGCCAACCGCTAGCATTTTCAATGTAAGCAAAGCAGTTAGGTTACCTGACAGCCACTAACTGTTATGTTACAGCCAAACTGCTTGTTGTCGTTATGATGTGACACACACACACACACACACACACACAAACACACAGCCTCCCTCCCTTCCTGAGAGTCCCTGTTAATTTGCCTACTCCTTACCACATCATCATCTACTCTCTCTTCCATCTTTTCCTCACTCGCTCCCATGGCCCTGTCATGGTCACTCTCCTCCTCCTCAGCTTCTTCCCTGTCATGATGTTGTTTCTGCTTCTCTGTATAGCCAAAAATTAAATCGGCCCAAAAGAGCGTCAGCCCACCGGGAAAATGCCCGGTATGGCAGATGGCCAGTCCAGCCCTGTCCCTGAAATAACACACTTTTGGCTGGGGTACCCGTAAGAGCTAATTCAACCATGGTTTGAGTAGTGAGTGCTACAATAAATTTCAGTGAGATCTGGCACTTCACAGGTCATTCATGTGTAGCATCATTTGTAACTCAAAAACCCTTGCGGACTGATCAACATGTTACTGAAAAAGTCAGCTGTAATTGTTCTCTAGATGGCTTGGGTTGAAAGGAGAAAACTGAGCAATTCTAGTTTATTGACATTAGTCATGTTTGGGATTAACAGGAATGTACAACTGAAAGCTGAAACCAGAAAACCTGCAATTGTGGTATTAAGTTGATCATACTTTGACACAACCAAGAGTTCAGTCTGGGTGGCGCAGCATCACTTTAATGAACTCGGGGATTTAGCAGTGCTAGCAGTCTGTGACCTGCAAGGCTTGATCACTACAGTCAGAGACCAGTGTGAAGCAGCTCATATGTTGCTGACAGATGTCTGTTTTTATGTAGTGTGATGGTCTGGCTTTGTACACAATAACCCTTTCAGTGCAAAGTCAAGATGCAAGAGTTGTCTTGATCAACATGTTCAGATCAGTGCTCGAAGTGGGCCGGTACTCACCGGTATGCAGTACCGGCACTTCTACATTTTACACTTAAAGGAACACGCCGACTTATTGGGAATTTAGCTTATTCACCGTAACCCCAGAGTTAGACAAGTCGATACATACCCTTCTCATCTCCGTGCGTGCTGTAACGCTGTCTGACGGCTCCAGCATTAGCTTAGCCCAGCACAGATCCTGCAGGTAACTGGTTCCAACTAGTCTACTGCTCCGAATTGTGACAAAAGTGACAAAATAACACCAACATGTTCCTATTTACATGTTGTGATTTGTAGAGTCACAGCATGTACAAAAAACAACGTAACATGAGACACAGCCATCTTCTATCCCTAAACAAACCGGGAACTATATTCTCAGACAGGCTTGCTGCGAGCATATCACTCCACCCAAGTACTATATTCTTCCGCCTGAGAATATAAAGGCAAGCAGTCGGCCCACCCTATCAGATGTTCGCTTAGCCACGGACGGTAGTTCGGAAAAGCTGTCTGATGCCTGCAGCCTGACCGTAACAGATTTTTCACTGCTGAAAACCTAGAAACTAAAAAGAAGTGTGTCGAGTTTGTTTTGGACACCGCACACACTGTGTAGGCTACAACACTTAAACTTATTCCAACAACTCTGCTCCGGTCGCATCTACATGTCTAGCAGCTGCTTCCTCTCTGTATTTCTCCTCTGCCCCCATGGGCGTCAGTTTGGTTTGAAATGTGCTGGGGACAGAGACGCATTCGGAAGGAGGCTACATTTCCAGAAGTGCTGGGTTACAATAAATTACGCTTTTTTTTCTCTTTCGCGCAGCTCATGTTTTGAAAGATGCTGTCCTGTAGCTTAGAATGAATAAAAATGTGGTTTAATGTATGTAAACAATGATCAATGATTACCAAATGTCTTTCTAATATTGTTCCTCAGCCAGCTGTGTCTGTGCCTGCCCTGTGGGGATAGAGATTGTTGTGGATTTTTTGGTATCTGTCGCTCAAAAATTATATGTGTTATGGACTTTTTTTTTTAACTAAATTGAGCTCGAGGTTTTCAAAAAAAGTGGTGGGTACAAAATGACTCATAATGACAACAAAAATTGAAAATGGGTCAATGTGACCCAAAGTCAACACAATGGTTAAAGTCCTTGACTGCTAGTGGCAAATGATCCCCTGATTACTGTATAGTGCACCATATTTACCCTTTGCCATGTTATTTAACATGCTATGTACTACGTTAGCATGTGCTAGCATTCCGTTCAAAGCACAACTAAGCCTACAGCAGATTATGACAAAGTACTTCTTGACTTAGACCTACTTCCTAGATGACGGGTCTTTTAGGTAATATCCAGAGGTGTCAAAGGTATTCACATTCATTACTCAAGTAGAAGTATAGATACTAGGGTTTGAAAAGACTTCTATAGAAGTTGAAGTATCAACTCAAGTAAAAGTAGCCTGCTCCACAGGGGCCTATAGTGCACTACCTCCTCCCCAACAAAAACTTTTTTTAAAGGCCATAATGACTATAATGTTATATTAAAATCATACCTGCAAACTCAGAAGGGCTGTCAGCATTTTAACCGTGTTTACTCCAGCTGCTAGCTAACGGTAGGCTAACGTTAGCTGCTGTCTAGTGTTAACTAGCGTCCCGTGCTGCGATGTTTCGGTTCCCTCTAACGTCCATTTTCGGAGCATCAGAGAGAAGTGGCACCTAAATAAGGCACCGAAATCCGCGTTGCTATTCGGTCCGGTAGATAACGGTCGTTAAGGCACCGGTGCTGTATTAGCACCGGGTCTGTGCAGGTGCGATGGATCGCATACAAACCAATAGGGTGTCGGAATGGTATATGTTTATACTTCTCATCCAACCATAATCAAATTCACTCCCTCCCGATGGCGCGATTGATCTGGATAGTTTTTTTTTTTTTGTGTTCTTTTGAACGATGAAAAGCCAGAATGAAAACATGCCAAACTGAAGTAGTAGAACTGAGTAGAAAGTACAGATAATTGCGTGAAAATGTAAGGAGTAGAAGTAAAAAGTCTGCTGTAAAATAATTATTTCAGTAAAGTATATGTAAGGAAGTGTTCTGTATTGGCCAGCAGATGGCGCCTTGGTTTTAATTTGAGTGCTCCTTTTCTGTTTGGCTTGCCCTGGCACAGAGTCTTTATGACCCTCCGCGGCCACCATAGGTCATATTCTCTTTTGTTTCCCAAAAGGTAAGCCATGTATCAGAGCACTGTAACATTGAAACGTTGATTTAAATCATAAATAAGTTGTTTGGTGCAACAATTTTGTATATTAAACCTGTTTGAAGTTGCACTGTGTAGATGGCTGAACAGAATATATGGGCCGTGTGAGCCAATGTTTAAGAGACCCACAGCTAATGCTAGTGGCTAGCTAAGTGTGTGGATGAGGCAAGCTAGCTTAATCCAGCATTTATGTTCTTCATGTTAAGCAGACACATGGAGCTAGCTGAGTAACTACTGCTTAATGCTAAGAGGGGCAGCTAAGGTTTATTTTATACTGTGGTTTATTATGGGCCAGATTGTTGTTCTTAACTGGCTGTGTGTGTGAGATATTCTCTTTTGTTTCCCAAAAGGCTCAATAAATGAGAGGAGTTTTGCTTGTCTCAACCACCATTTGGTCTCCTGTTTTCCTGTCCCTGCCACACGCCCTGGTATCTCCAACATCTTAAATAAACACAACGCAGAGTCAGACTTTTCTGGCTGGGCGGGCCTGACGGATAGGGTTACATCTTTGGTGCCGTTGACCCGGATGGTGGTTTACAGCAGGACGAGCAGACAATTCGCAGACTGTACATCTCTGTGGACTCAACACTCAGGTTTTGTTGTTGCCTCTCATGTCCTAGATATCGTAAAAAAAAAAATAGGTGCTAAAACTGCTTTTGAAAAAAAAAAAAAAAAAATCTTGCTGTTCTCTTTGACAAGTGTTTTGTTAAATGCAAATGTGATTTAATTGTGTACATGTTGTGATGCTTGTTGGTGCTTTATACTGTATCTGATTGTGTTCCCACTAGCCAACTCATAACACAACACTGATACATCCTTTAACTTCCTTCTATTTCTACACTACCGCAAAAGTCAAACATGCAAAGACATTACGAAAACACTTTTTTCGCCCTTTGTCTACTCTCTCCCCCCTGCAGTAAGGCAGACACTATATCACTCACATGGATCAGTGACTGGCACCGATGAGGTAATGCCTGCTCCAGAACAGACAGTAATTAACATGGGAGAGGTGAACAGTTCCCATGAGTCCCAGCAAGGTCACTCTCAGCACCTTCTGAGGTCAACGCCATGGGAGGCCACATCGAACACCATGCCCCCCCCAAGTAATGAGCCTACACCTCCAGCTGCTGGTCATGTCTCACATCCCAGTGTACTCACCCCTCCAGCAACAAGCCTTGTCCCTACACCTCCCAGCCTGTCCCCCATGCCTACTACACATGTAAGTGTTCAGGGCCCAGCTACAACAGGATATGGTCCCAAGGTCTATGAGTATGCCTCCCTGACCCCATTCAGTCCCCCTGAAGCCACTCTCCCTAGGCATCCCACGACTACAGCCAGGGCACCTAGCTTTATAATTCCTGATAGTCCCAGCCTGTTGCCCAAACCCCTTGTCTTCACGTCTCCGGCAAGTAACATACAACCCGTTCCAGTGCTTTCAACCTATGCCTCACAGGTTTCTATGCATGGCCCCCCAGTGGGCATACAGAGCGCTACAGAAACAGTACCTGCCCCACCTGCAAACCGCGACCCTTTTCCCACCAGCTATCCCATACCTCCTTACTCATCATATGGGATGTACATCCCTCCTTCCTCAGTGTACCAACCTCAGGCAGTAGGGCAATCTTCACAAGCCGTTCAACCCAACCCTTATCACATGCAGGCCACTGGACAATCCCACACACTCCCCCACATGATCGCTGACGGATTAACTAGGTTTCCTCCTGCCCAACCCATTCACGGTGGTTTCACCCAGACACATCAAGTGAAAAATGTTCAAGTGTTTAGCGGGGGCCCTGAGTGCAAGCTCCTGGTTGACGACTGGATCCGAGATATGCAGTATCTTCTTGACGCTGGTGGGCTACCATCACATATCAGTTTTGCAACCGCACCTAATGGGCGGCACCCAATGGAAGCTTTTTTTGAAAAACTAGGAGGCTAGTGCTGTTAAATCTCCCCCACCTGAACAAAGTCCTGTTAGAGCTTTTGAAGAGCTGAGAGCCGAATATGGTGACTACGGAGATCCCCGGACCCCTTAGCTGACTTTTATGAGAGGAGCCAACGCACGGGGGAGTCGGCATGTTCCTATGCCATTGCCTTGGAAGCAACACTGAGAGATGTGGAAGAGGTTCAGAATGGTGGCCAGCCTTTTCCAGATCGGGATGCTAAATTGGCTAGGCAGTTCATGAGAGGGCTGACAGATGAGGAAGTGTATAGGAGAATTGCACCCATGAAGCCAAGGCTACTAAGTTTCCGGGAACTGCAAATTGAGCTCAGAAGCCTTGCCAGAGAAACAAAGAGATTTAATCTTCAACATACACAGAAGAAGGCGTTAAGCCAGGTCCAAGTTGTTGGTGGTAAAATTCAAAGTGGACCAACCGACAGAGCTGATACAGGGAAGCACAACTCTGGGCTTTCTGAGCTGACAGCCCTTGTCAAAGACATAGCTCTTAATCAGGAAGAACAAGGTAGAAAACTTGCACAATTGGAGTCCAGGCTTAACACCACTCCAGTCCCAGCTTCCCCGGTCTCGCCCAGGAACAGGTAACGCGGAGCGCAGGAGCCACGCTTTGTGTGCGCAACGTTTTGGCAAGCAGTGCAGGGCGCAGGGTTTGCAGAGCTGTGTTGCCAGACAGTGAACTGACGCATGCCCCTGGATCTTCTGCTGCTGGGGTGCCAAATGAAAATGCTGCAGCAGCCAGGCAGACTTTAAACTCCTAAGGCCTGTGGTTACTGGGGCAACCATGGGCACACATCAAGGTCCCCAACAGGAAAAGCAGGAACAGAGAGCCCCAAGAGAGCCCTACACCCCTTTGGTCGGGCCCTTAAACGAGGGTCAGGTGGATGTAAATGGCACAAGCTGTAGGGCACTTATTGACTCTGGCTCCCAAGTAACCACTGTCACCGAGGTGTTCTGGCGCTCACATCCTGAACTGTGTAGACAGGAGTTACAGAGGTCCAATATCCCAATAGAAGGAGCTGGTGGTCATGCTATACCCCAATATGGCACACTCTACATCAACCTTAAAGTTCTGGGTAAAGAGTTCACCAATGTGCCTGCACTTGTTGTTCCTATAACGGAGTACCGGTCAGAAGTTCCATTGCTAGTGGGGACCAACGTTATAATATCGGCCTCCAGATCCCACCTTGAAGCAACATACGGACAGCAGTTTCTTGTCGTGGTAAAAGAGAAACACCCTGAATGGTACACTGCCCTGTTGGAGGTCGGGGACGCTGAGCTTGGGAGTCATGATGGTCGGGTAGGCCCTGCATACTATGCTGGACGCAAACTACACGTGCCAGCAGGCAAGGAAGTGAATGTGATGTGCAAAGTGGCAGGGGGTCCAAGAAAAAAGACATACACTGCTCTTGTCGAAAGCCAGGCAGGTTCCCTTCTGCCGGAGGGCCTTGTTGTGGGCAGGGTTCTCGCCTATGTGAAAAAGGGCCGGGTCCCCGTCAGAGTAATGAACTTATCTGCGCGACCAGTACTGATCAAGCCACATGTTCATCTGGCAGATGCATTCCTCTTGCAGGATGTGTTGCAGTGGAATGAGGACAATCAGCGTTCACAAGGTAATGAACAGCCGGATGAGGAACAAAATGTACAGTGTGCAGAGCCTGAAGTGTGTCAAAGCCATGATCAGGTTGTCCGCCCAAATCCAGTGGGACACGCCCTACCTGGTTGTGTGGATCTCAGTGAAGCGGCTGTCGAGGAAGAGGAGCAAAGAGTCCGACTCAGGCAGCTGGTGGAGAGGAATGCAGACATTTTCTCACAACACTCGATGGATTTTGGACACACAAAAACTGTGCAACATGAGATTCCCCTGATTGATCCCAAACCTTTCCGCCTTCCTTACCGGAAATTACCACCTTCCCAGTGGCAGGATGTTCGTAACCTTCTGAAGGATATGGAGGAATCTGGCGTAATCCGCCCCAGCAAGAGTCCTTATGCCTCTCCCATTGTGGTTGTGACAAAGAAGGATGGGTCGTTGAGGATATGTGTTGATTACAGGAGGTTAAATTCTTGTAGCACCAGAGATGCATTCCCCCTCCCAAGAATTGAGGACGCACTTGAGGCCCTGGGTCAGGCTAAATATTTCTCGACCCTTGACTTGACATCTGGCTACTGGCAAGTGGAGGTGGCGGAGCAGGACAAGCATAAGACAGCTTTTGTCACCCCTATGGGTCTTTATGAAGCCAACAGGATGCCATTTGGCCTACAGAATGCTCCATCAACATTCCAGAGGTTAATGACCTGTTGCTTTGGGGATCTGAACTGCTCGCATCTTCTGATTTACCTTGATGACCTGATTATCTTTTCAAGGACGTTTGAGGAACATCTGGAACGGCTCCAACTGGTGTTTGACCGGCTGCGTGAACATGGTCTAAAGTTAAAGCCTTCGAAATGCCACCTCATGAGGAAGGAAGTCCAGTACCTGGGACACCTGGTGTCCGCCGAGGGAATTCGTACAGATCCAGCAAAAGTGAGCAAGGTAAAGGACTGGCCGCAACCCACAAGTCGCAAGGAGGTCCTGCAGTTTCTGGGTTTCGCAGGATACTACAGGCGATTTGTGGAGGGTTATGCTAAGCTAGCAGCACCCTTGTATCGTCTTACCTCTGGCGACCCTAAAAGGAAGAAGAGGGGAAAAAAGACGCCTCCTGCTCCTGAGCCACCCTTTCTCTGGACTGAGGAATGCACAGAGACATTTTGTATGCTGAAAGAGAAACTCACATCGGCTCCGTTGTTGGGCTATCCGGACTACACATTGCCTTTTGTGTTACAGATAGATGCCTCTGGAGAAGGTCTCGGTGCTGTCCTGGCTCAAGTTCAAAGTGGGACTGAGAGGGTGATAGCATATGCCAGTAGGGGTTTAAGCTCAGCAGAAACTCGTTACCCAGCTCACAAGCTGGAATTTCTAGCACTTAAGTGGGCGGTGACAGAAAAGTTTTATGACCATCTGTATGGGCACAAGTTTTCAGTACTCACGGATAACAACCCACTGAAATATGTGATGACCACTGCCAAACTGGATGCTACTGGACAGCGATGGGTCTCGCAGTTGTCTGGGTTTGATTTTGACATCCAGTACCGCCAAGGGAGGTGTAACGCAAACGCGGATGCCCTGTCCAGAATGTCTAACCAGGACGTTTGTAGAGCACTTCAGTCATGCCCTCAAAGAGTAAGGCTGGGGTCAGCCGAAGACGAACTGGTGGAACCAGGTCACGTGGAGCTTGGCGACACAGGCTGTCAGGCCAGGGAGTCACCCCAAACTTGTGAACCCAAACCTCAACTTGGACCATACACAGGGGGGTTGGAACAGAGTCCCTTCCTTCAATGACCAAACAAGACATCAGAGCAGGGCAGAAAGAGGATCCCGAGCGCCATTCTGCATTACAGGACATTGAATACCAAACCTGGTAAAACAGAAAGAGAGCCCTGGGGAGAGAGAGCCTCTCTTCTCCTGAAAGAGTGGAGAAGATTGGTGGTAAAAGATGGTACCCTATATCGCAGAGTTCAGGATGGTCAGCATGGAACCAATGAACAGTTAGTCCTCCCCCAGAAGCTACAGAGAATGGTTAAAACAGCCCTACATGATGAATCAGGTCACCTGGGATTCGAACGGACACTCACTCTGATACGAGAACGCTTCTACTGGCCTAGGATGTTTCAGGATGTAAACGTGGGTGTGTGGCAGTGTGAGCGCGTTGCTGTCTCAGGAAGACACCCACATCGGGCCTCAAAGCTCCCCTTGTCAGCATACATACCAATGCCCCTATGGAGCTTGTTTGTATTGATTTCCTGACACTGGAAAAATCTGTTGGCGGAGTTGAAAATGTGCTGGTGGTCACCGACCATTTCTCCCGGTTTGCCCAGGCTTACTCAACTAAGGACCAGAAGGCAACTACAGTGGCCAGGGTGTTGTGGAGGAACTTCTTTTGTCGTTTTGGATTTCCAGCAAAGCTCCATGCTGATCAGGGTGAGTTAACGAGTGCAGTGGTAAGAGACCTGTGCAAGATTACTGGCATCACCAAAACACACACCACTCCATACCACCCTCAAGGGAATGGAACCACTGAGAGGTTTAATCGTACTCTGATGAACATGCTGGGCACCTTGGACCCCAACCTGAAACCTCGCTGGCACGAGTATGTCGATACAATGACACACGCCTATAACTGCACTCAACATGACTCCACTGGTTACAGCCCATACTACCTGATGTATGGCAGACATCCTAGACTTCCGGTCGATCTTGTGTTTGGTCTGACATCAGGTGACCCCCCTTGTGACTACAACAAATATGTTAAAAGTCTTCAAGACTGCCTGATATATGCCTACGATCAGGCTAACAAGAGCTCAAGACATGCCAAGGAGCAACAAAAGAAGCACTACGACCGTAGGGTGAAGAACTACACATTCGAGCCAGGGGACAGAGTCCTGATTAAGGTTTGCCATGTTGAAGGCCGACAGAAGTTGGGGGACAGGTGGGAAGCACAGCCTTATGTTGTCTTAAAGAAACAGCCTGGTGTCCCAGTGTATGTGGTTCGGTTGGAGAATGGGGAGAAAGAAAGGGTGGTCCATCGAAACCTTCTCACCCAATGTATGTTCTTCCCAATGGGGCCGAACAGTCAGGCGAAAAGGGAGAGTCTGATAAGGAATCAAGGACGTCAGGAAGTGAGTCAGATGGAGAAAACTGGGGAAGAGAGAATGAAGAGAGCGATCACAACAATGAGCAACTGGAAGAAACTAGTGAGCAGGATAGTGAAGGGGAACAGGGGGAGACGGAAGTTCTGGAGTCCGTCGCTGAGGAACAGAAGGAAAATGATTCTCCTCCATGGCATGGTGTCCCACCGACAGACACAGTGTATGTCCGAAGAAACCCTCCTAGGAATAGGCACCCACCTAAAAGACTGTCCTATCAGCTGAGAGCCATAGACTCTGAATCAGTTCAGCAGAAGATTGATCGGGGCCGGGAGATATGGCTGAGAGCCAAGGGAAAGCTGAGGGGAGAGTAGCAAAGGTGGAGTGAGGCCCCCATTAATTCAGTTACATCTACTGATTGACACTGTAACAAGCATTTGCTTACACATTCAACCCCTCCCCCCCAGTACTGTTCTTCATGGTTATGTTATGGGACTCTTGGTTGATGTCTGATGGCTGAGACGCAATCAACCAAAGAGGGGGTAAATGTAAGGAAGTGTTCTGTATTGGCCAGCAGATGGCGCCTTGGTTTTAATTTGAGTGCTCCTTTTCTGTTTGGCTTGCCCTGGCACAGAGTCTTTATGACCCTCCGCGGCCACCATAGGTCATATTCTCTTTTGTTTCCCAAAAGGTAAGCCATGTATCAGAGCACTGTAACATTGAAACGTTGATTTAAATCATAAATAAGTTGTTTGGTGCAACAATTTTGTATATTAAACCTGTTTGAAGTTGCACTGTGTAGATGGCTGAACAGAATATATGGGCCGTGTGAGCCAATGTTTAAGAGACCCACAGCTAATGCTAGTGGCTAGCTAAGTGTGTGGATGAGGCAAGCTAGCTTAATCCAGCATTTATGTTCTTCATGTTAAGCAGACACATGGAGCTAGCTGAGTAACTACTGCTTAATGCTAAGAGGGGCAGCTAAGGTTTATTTTATACTGTGGTTTATTATGGGCCAGATTGTTGTTCTTAACTGGCTGTGTGTGTGAGATATTCTCTTTTGTTTCCCAAAAGGCTCAATAAATGAGAGGAGTTTTGCTTGTCTCAACCACCATTTGGTCTCCTGTTTTCCTGTCCCTGCCACACGCCCTGGTATCTCCAACATCTTAAATAAACACAACGCAGAGTCAGACTTTTCTGGGGCCTGCGGCCTGACGGATAGGGTTACATATAGATACCCAAACTTTCTACTTAAGTAAAGTAACAAAGTATTTGTACTTCGTTACTTGACACCTCTGTTAATATCCATATAAAGAATACTGCTTTTAACAAGGTTGATGATTGACCAACCCATTCATTTCTGGTGGGGCAAAGATCTTAGAAGGGACTGTAGGCTGTGTGCTTTATAAATAAATTTGACTTGCATTGACTTGGCTTGACTTGTAGGGCTGTAGTGATATGGGGGATGGTACAGGTACAGGTGGTGGTGTTAATATTATGAAATGCTCCCAGTAACTGCCAGCAAAGAAAAACAAGAACAACAATCTTCCATTGTGGTAAAATATAATATCTTATCTTGCATAGCTTTAGCATCTATATATTTAGGCCTACTTTACGCTACTATTATACTACTTTCTTATCTCAAACGTTTTAATGTGTATAATTTCCTTAAATGAAAGAAAAAGAATGAATACTACTGTTTTAACAAAACAATTAACTGTGTTTCCAGCTGTGGTCTTCATCACTCTGGGGAAATGTAGCTGCTGCTGGAATGAGAGTTTAATGGTAAGGGACTTACCGAACTACAGTACACTAGGCCAAGCTTAGGCTGCACCAATAACTCAAGGAGTAACAACACTGCTACACGCTAAACTAATGCTATGGTAGAGAAGCCCCACTTATTTATGCTGAATCTGCAGAATGCTATCTCAAATGTCTTGAGAAATTCCTCAACAGTTGCTCTCTAAATATATAACCAAGACTTCATTTGATGTTCATATATTTCTGTGTGCTACATACAGACCATTATTTATGAACTGTTAAACTTTTTTTTAAATCAAAATATAAGGCTTTTTGGTCTTTTACCCATTGCAACTCTTCATAATGTTCCCATTTAGCTGCTATTTTGCTCTTTCTTTATCCCCACTCGGAGAATAATACTGTACAGTTGTCATTAAGCCAGCCAACACTGTGTCCTTATGAGGTGGAATGCTAATGCTAATCCAGCAGTGATAATTTAACAAGGGTCCCATTGTTATTCAACACTTAACAAAGTAAGCTTGGCTCACACCACTCAAGCCACATGCACAGCTGCAGTTGTGTGTGTGTGTGTGTGTGTGTGTGTGTGTGTGTGTGTGTGTGTGTGTGTGTGTGTGTGTGTGTGTGTGTGTGTGCATGTGTGTCTGTTGCAGCTGCCTCTGTATCTGAGCTATTAAACGAATAAATGAAACAAGTCACACATATTCACAAAGGCATCCAAACACGTGCACGTTAAATCACTTTGTCTGCTTGTATTACTCTCCAGATGTGCGGGTCAGTGTTGGCAGCTGCGGTCGGCATGGTGGGGTCTGGCTACTGTTTCATCATGTCAGGATTCGCCTTGGTGCAGGGCCCCCAGTGCTTCACCTCTTATGGATGGTCGTACCCCTTTGCAGACCAGGGGGGCAGGCAGGGAGATACTGTGTGTGTGTGTGTGTGTGTGTGTGTGTGTGTGTGTGTGTGCATGTGCGTGTGGTAGCATTTATTCATATTCATTCAATTTATTAATTTGTTAAACATTTAATCTATAAAATGACAGAAAACAGTGAAAAATCTCCATCACAACTTTCACAATTTGCTTGTTTTGTCCAACCCAAAGTTATTAGATTTACAATTATATAAAACAAAGAAAAGGAGGTAATCCTTACTTTTCAGAAGCTGGTCATTGCTTACTTATCTCATTTAAGTCATCAGCGTGTGTACTCAGAGACTACTTCCCCCTTTAGTATGTCAGCATTTTAGGAATGTAGTCAGTCACTCAGAGCAAGGCGTGTAACCGATGCAAAAATGCAGCTGCTGACTGTGATTGATCGTCAACTGATGTCAATTGATCTCTCTCTCTCTCTCTCTCTCTCTCTCTCTCTCTCTCACTCTCTCTCTCTGTGTGTGTTCCAGGTATCTCTTACAACCAGAGACTTGGTCACGCTGTCTTCAGCCGGTTCACATTGTAGAGTGGAACGTCCTTATTACTTTTGGCCGCACTCACTCTTACACAGGAGGAGGGTCTAGCTTATGTGTGCTAGGTCAATCTGGTCAACCGGTTTGTGTACAGTACGTGTGTTGTAATCACTTCACGGACTAAAGTTTCTCTCCTGGAGTTTCCAGAGTAGCCTGTTATTGATCCATATCAGGACCCAAACTGAGTAAACGTGGACTCTGATCCTAAGCCAAGCCCATTAAAAGGTTTTAATGACATATGATAAATAGGCTTGTGACAATGTTTTTTTCTTCTTCCAGATAATCCAATGAGCTGGTTTATGTAGCTTCAGAAGCAGGATCATTTTCTTAACACCTATTCTTTCAGTTTATCTGAGAAAATTTCAGAGATGCATAGTTTCCTTTGGACAGCGATTCTGTGTATTCTTTTTAATGTGCTAAAACACTAAATAAAGTCTCTATTAAAAGAATAATTCCTTCTCTGTCCATGTCACATTATAAATTCAAAACTTTAAAACAATAATAATCTAGTCTTAAAAGAAGCATTTATTGGCCTTAATTCAAACGAGTGTTAAAGTCTTTAAACTACTATGATTAAGACATGGTTGTCTTTTTCAACCTTTTGCAGTTAACTTTGGACAGCAGTATTGACTGGATCAAAAGTCAGTGTGTTGCCATCATTACTACACTGATCAAGTTTTGGCAGATAAACAAAGAAAATGTATGCGGTACACGTCTGGCTTTCTATGTTCAGACTAAAAGGAGATATGAAGTCTAATGTAAATGTAACTTATACCTGATCTCCTTATGTTTGGACTATTAAATGTGGATGTTGCATAGAAAAACATGTTGTGTTCTTGTGCAAGTCTAACCTTTTGATTAAACAGGTTGCTTAGGCAAGAGAGTTCCCTCTCTTACCTTTATCGCAGGTTGGCTCAAACCCTGTTTGTTGGTCAGTGACCCCTCTACTCTGCTTATTCCCAGCAGTCAGCTAAGGGAGTATAAAAATACCCCGAGGGTCTAAAGTCTCCCAGACAGACTGACTGACAGCTGTCAGTTGCATGCACTGTTTGTCTTCATCATTATTATCCTCTGGATCACTGAACAGAAATAGAGACTCATCTTCCTCCTTGGCAGTTTAACTTGTAGTTGGCCAAATGCATCGGTTGTGGTTAAGTGGAGCGTTGCTGCTGTGTTGGGCAGCAGTATGTGTGTCTGGGATGAGGAGAGAATACTTCCTTAGGATAGAAGAGGTGTCTTGGAACTATGCCCCAAGCGGGATGAACTTAATTCAAAACCGTACTCTGCAGGAGGATGAGTAAGTACATGCACAGTACATTGTCTTGTCTCGATAATGTTGGAGTCACTCAGTCAGTCAGCCTTCACAGAGTTGGTCCAAATTCTGGTTGGTTGGTACCAAGAAAACAAACCATATCTCTCTACATTTTAAGATTAGGATATTAATATCCTAATCTTAAGGATATTATATTAGCGTATTATAATCCACAATTTCTCCAGTTGTCTTTCCACCTCAATTCCATGATGTTATTTAAAATCCATGGATGTTTGATCATTTTAAATTTTTGCCCTAGGCTGCTAAACAGGTTACTCCTCAATTTCAAGTCTTCCCATCTACTGTTTATCAATTTTTAAATCCCATGTGTTAGCAATTGCTTTTTAGTCCACGCTAATATTATTAGGACTACAATCATTGCTGTTGTGTGAAAACCTTGTAAGTTCAAAAGGTCAACATTTAATGATATATGAAAAATAGCCTTGTGACAATGTTTTTTTTCTCTCTCCAGATAATTCAATGAGTTGTTACATGGTTTATGTAGCTTCAGAAGTAGGATAATTTTCTTAACATGGAACACATATTCTTTCAGTTTATCTAAGAAAGTTTCAGAGATGCATCCTTTGGACAGGGATTCTGTGTATTCTTTTTAATGTGCTTTCCATGCAAAAGGCCTTTTACATTTACCTGTTTCATTTGTATTACTTAGTCCGCATGCTTCAAGATTTACTCTTAAATACATTGACTTGATTGGATACATTTAAAAACATACATGAATGAATACTTGTGTCTGCACAGTCACCAACGTATACAGAAGCACCTTTACAGACACTTTCCTTCATTTACAATACATGCAGAATTCAGTAGGTACATAAAGGCCTCACAAAAACTCAAAACACAAAACGATGCTTTGACAAATAGAAAATCACAATTAATGACTACATTCTGGGCTGTCTACATTTATCAATAATCTAGGAAGACCATTTGTGGTCAAAATGGTTTCAAGTCCATTAGGACTGTGTGAGTAAAAAGGTCTATTGTGTTGTGCAGACTCAATAAATGCAATAAATCTTTTTTGATTCTGATTCTTAAAATGTCTGATGTGAAATGCCCTAATCAGCAAGTAATAGATATATTTTTAAGCATCTACATTAGGATTGCTGCACTCTTTTGGTTGTTTTAGCCAATTACAGTTTTTTTAAATATTTGAACTGTTATCCATAATAATACTCATGTTTTCTCTGTAGAGAAGCCGCAGTGTTTTTAAAGAGTGGGCCCCAGCGTATCGGCTCCACCTACAAGAAGGCTGTGTATAAGCAGTACAGCGACGCCACCTACAGGACTGAGGTGATAAAACCGAACTGGCTGGGCTACCTTGGACCCCTGTTGATGGCTGAGGAGGGAGACACATTGATTGTCCACCTGAAGAACATGGCTACCAGACCTTACAGCATCCACCCGCATGGATTGAACTATAGCAAGGGCAATGAGGGTGGGGAATTAATGATCAATGCACAAATCAATTGGCGGACTTAATAGACAGATAACAGATTGATGTGTGACTTTGTGACTTTCTGTGCTTGGATCTGTTTTTTCAGGAGCCCTATATCCAGATGGTACTGGTCCAGAGCTGAAGCGTGACGACTCAGTGCCTACTGGTACAACAGTGACCTATGAGTGGACCCTCCCAGAGAGCCACAGCCCAGCATCAGATGACAGCAACTGCTTGACCAGATTCTACCACTCCCACGTGAGCCCACCAAAAGACATCGCTGCAGGACTGATAGGACCCCTCATCACCTGTAAGACAGGTATGCGAAGCTATTTAACCTTATAGTATCCAGTGGTGGAACTAAGTACATTTACTCAAATGCTGTACTATTTTGAGGTACTTGATTATATCTCTCTATCGTTACTTAAGAAATATTTTCAATGCTGCTTTGTGGTATTGATACAGCTGATCTCACAGATTTGACAGAAATTCAGCAATATTTCTTAATAGTTTCATTAGTGGTGAAATGATTAGTTCAATAATGGATTAGTAAATAGTTGATAGTAAGAAGTTAATTAAGAACATTTTAAGTAGGTTTCCCCTTTAAAACATGAATGCATAATGTCCTCTCCTCTGTAGGAACTCTGGACTTGCATGGAGACAGGTCAGGAGACTATCTGTACGCTCTGCTCTTCATGGTGTCAGATGAGAACTTCAGCTGGTACTTGGATGACAACATCAGGACGTACATTAGGGCTCCTGCTGCAGGCCTGAAGGAGGATGAAGATTTCATTGAGAGCAACAAAATGCACGGTGAGGGGGGAGCATCCTTCTCCACAGACACATACCCATATACATACACATACCTTTAACTCTGAGTGTGGATTGCAGGTATAAACGGTTTTCTGTATGGTAACCTGCCTGGACTGAGCATGTGCCAAGGCAACAAGATCCACTGGCACTTGATTGGCTTAGGCAATGAGGTAAATATTGTATTATTATAATTATTATTGCTAACCAGAATATCTGATGTTACAGGGATTCTTTAAAATTGTTATTGTCATGTTCAAGTTTTATGTCTTATATTTTAGTTTTTCCAAACATTGCTCATTGAAAACTCTTAGTTAAGGAACATAACTTATAAAAATTCAAAATATACAACTAGCCCTTTTAATCTTAGAAATTTTACATTATGTCGGTTTTGTCTTTTTAAGTACATTTTAAAAGAGGCTAAATGTCTTTTACAAACTTTGTCAGCCAATATGCTAAATTTGACCATCAAGTAGCTTTAAACATCTCACAGATTATATATATATATATCAAAAAGATGCTTGTTCTGCCTCTAAAATGAAATCTTGCCTCTATTCATGTGAATGTGTTACTTTGTCCAAAAATAGGTTTATTTCTTGCAGTTCGTAGCCTACATCATGTTTCGGTGTTAGCTACAAGTACCTGGTCTGAACCCAGTTTGAATGTCCTTACTCAACCCCAGGTGGACATGCATTCAGTTCATTTCCATGGCCAGATTCTGACCCTTCAGAACCACCACACAGACACAGTCAGTCTTTTCCCCGCCTCCAGCACTACAGCTGAAATGATGGCTGACAATCCTGGAAACTGGCTGCTGACGTGCAACGTTAATGACCATTTCATGGGTGAGCTCACGCACGACGTTTTGTCACCCAACTGGATAATTGTCTCATTTGTTTAGTATTTCTTTGTGACTTTTTGTTTCATGTTTTTGTCCAGCTGGAATGCAGGCTATATTTGAGATCAAGAAGTGTTTCCCCAACGTCCATAAGCCCCGGCCACACGGTGAGCTCAGACCGTTCTTTATTGCTGCTGAAGAAGAAGTCTGGGACTACGCTCCTACGCCGCCTACTGATGGGTTAGTTACTCTATACATAACACATATTCATAGAAATGGTACAGTCTGGTCTTGATGTTTCTGTAAGAGACACATTCAAAATGTTTACTGTGTGTGTGTGTATGTGTGTGTGTGTGTGTGTGTGTAGTGAAGCAGACAAGTTTGTAACCAGAGGACCAAACCGTATTGGAAGCCGCTATAAGAAGGTCCGCTATGTGGAATACACTGACATCACCTTCACAACAAAGATGCTACGCAGCCCAGAGGAGGAACACCTTGGAATTCTGGGTAATCCAGGCTGGGTTTAAGCCTGGCTCACACTACAGGAGTTTTAAAATCCTAACCGATTTTGAAATCTGGTTGCAGCACACACTTGAGGAGAATCTTTGCAGATTTTCTTCGCTCAAATCTTAAACATGCTCACACTACATGGTTTGAAAATAGTGGGGCATCACACACTACAAGATATTCTTAAGATTATCTTGCCAGATTTAGCACCTCACGTGACGCGATCTCACGGGGAAGCGCATGTAAACAAAATGGATACTGTGTCACGGCAACTTGCTAGCTAGTGCGCTAGCAACTTTGTACATTCACCCGGTAGGTCCAAATCTGAAGCGATCTCTCCCCAGCTCTTCTCTTTATCATTCCGATTATGATACTCTTTTGATGATACATTAAACAGGCACTCGTGCTGTTGCCACATCTACACCATCCTTTCTTCCAACTCAGTTGTCCACCGGACCCGTACTACAGCTGCTTTCGCAGACATTTGCAAAAGTTTCCATCACTTCCGTCTCCTTGCAGACCTGTCTCTCATTGGCTATTGTGGAAGAACTGACGTAATCATAGTCTGGTATTTCTATGTAATTAATTTGCTTGCAGGATTGTCTTGCTCCCCTTTAAAATGAAAACTTAAATTTGCTTGTTTGGTCCAAACCACTATCCCAAACCTCAAGATAGTCAGATTACAATGACAGAAAACAGAGAAACTGCTTTTTGGGTATGTCAGTTGTCTTATCTTTTGACCTTCATCATCATTGTTGAAGGCATTAAAGTCTTGATTCCTATTTTGGACAGACTTCCTCCTTTCACAGTTTGCCAGTTTCAACACTAGGAGCAGGAGCTAATGAGGATCCTAAATAAACAAACAAACAAACACAAATGTTGGAAATATGTCTGCAGGATATTGTTACCCTGATGAGATGTCTCCCAACAAAATTCCATCTAACGGTCCTTTGTCCTAAGTTTGTGCCTGTGTGTCTGTTTGTGTCTCCAGGTCCTGTGCTGCGAGCTGAAGAGAAAGACACCATCAAGGTGGTGTTTAAGAACAAAGCCAGCCGGCCTTATAGTATACAACCCCATGGTGTTCAGTACAGTATTGAACAGGATGGGACGCTCTATCACAATGAACTAGAAGGTTAATACACGCAAATACATACACACTGTTATCAGTGAACTACAATATACATGAAACGCTTCCTCATCCTTTTTTGTGTCTCTGTCTTTCCTCCTCTACACTTATTCTCCTCAGAGACCCATACAGCGAAGAAACTGCGTGAGCTAAAGAAGGAACCAAGTAACCTGATTTATTACTTAGATCACTAATCTAAGTCAGCATGTGTTATTGTTATTATCATTATAATAATTCATTTTCTTTATATAAATCTATGTAATCAGGAGTGGTGACCCCTCCCCCAGCTGCTCTGGTCAGACCTGGGACGATGCACACCTATGAGTGGACGGTGCCAGTGGGTGCTGGTCCAGTAGAAGGGGAGGCTGACTGTCTGTCCTATCTGTACTACTCTGGAGTGGACCCTGTTAAAGACACCAACTCTGGACTGGTTGGACCGCTCCTTATCTGTCGACCTCGATCACTTAAAAAAGGACAACAGGTGAGAAGAGAGCGTCAGAAACTGTCGTTTCAAGTGTTTGATTAGGACACATCCCAATGTGTGGGATATTGGCAAAAGGATGGAGGACAGCTTCAATTGAGTCAGAGCATAATTAAAATGTATTGATGAAACCACATTTTTGACACCTTTCCTCTTCTTCTCCTCATGTAGAAAAACTACGACAAAGAGTTCCACCTCATGGCCACAATATTTGATGAGAACCTGAGCTGGTATCTGGACGACAACATTAAGTCCCTAAGCACTGTTCCCTCTGCTGTTAACAAGGAAGATGAGGGCTTTATAGAAAGCAACAAGATGCATGGTGTGTAGCAAACACATATTCACATACTGATCACTAGCAGCTCAGATCACTCTCTACATATGAATTTGTCATGCTTAGCAAAAAAGTTAGATTTTTGATTCTCTTGTTTTGCCTTATCACAGGAGAATTTTTCCCTGAATAATTTTAGCATTTTTGAGATAATCACTATATGTTTTACTACTGTGGCTCTCTCTATCAGCCATCAATGGCTTTGTGTATAGGAACCTCCCAGGCCTGACCATGTGTAAGGGGGATAAAGTATCGTGGCACGTGTCAGGACTGGGTTCAGAGACGGACATCATCAGCCTTTACTTTGAGGGAAACCGCTTCATCTACCGCCAGAACAGACGAGACACCATTAACGTCTTCCCTCACATCTCACACACTGTCACTATGGAGCCAGACAGCATGGGTATACAACTCTCTCTCTCTCGCTCTCTCACTCACACACACACACACACACACACACACACACACACACACACACACACACACACACACACACACACACACACACACACCACAGTATATTTCTGCACACATGATGTTTGTGTGTGTTTCAGGTCAGTTTGAAGTGGTGTCAGCCACAGTGAACCATTATCAGGGTGGGATGAGAGCCAACTACACGGTAAAGAAATGCAGCATGCTTCAGCGTCAGGGTGAGATTATGCTTCACTCAAAAACCTATTACATCGCTGCCATGGAAATGGACTGGGACTACTCTCCAAACCGCACTTGGGAGGCTGAGATGTTCCGCGGTCAGGAGAAGTACGGTACCACTGCATATGCAGTCATTGAGTAGTATATAGTCTTTGTCTATTTGTGCAGACATGTAGTCTGCACAAATAATCATTTACAAAGTATTTGTACAGAATATCAGCAGAAAATTGGCGTCAAACACACACGCAGAGAGACAAACAGACACACACACACACACACACACACACACCAAACCTCAACCACCTATTCCTCTGCTAAATAAGCCGGTCCTCTCTCTCTGCAGCCCTGCTCATGTCTTCCTGGACCAGCAGGGTGGGTTTATAGGCTCCCGTTACAAGAAGGTGCTCTACCGCCAGTTCACCAATAACAAGTTCACCAAGCAGGTGGAAAGAACAGCCGATATGGAACACCTCGGCATTATGGGTAGGCTTCCTGGCCATTAAGAAATGCAGAAAAACTGTGATTGTAAAATAAAAGCCACACATATATGAAACATCATGGATTTATTTTCCAGCCTGGTTGGTCTTGTCAATAGAACACTTTCCCTTCTTTCAGGTCCAATGATTCATGCTGATGTGGGAGACAAGGTGACAGTGGTTTTTAAAAACATGGCATCCAGGCCTTATTCTATCCACGCACATGGAGTCAAGACAGAAAACCCAGATGTTCATCTCACCCAACCAGGTAGAGACAGAAAGATTATCAGCTGACAGGGAGGCCGACAATTAATAAAGAGACATTGGAAATAGAAAATCACAAAATGCTTCTTTTTTATTGTGGATTTATTTAATTATCGTTGTGTATTACAATCAAAGCGTGTATGGCTTTAATTTTCTCAGAATATGAAGGTTTCTGTGTATGCCTGTGTATTAGCTGACCTCAGTATTATCTGTCCCTCCACCCAGCTCTATTAGACTCTGTGTAACTTTAAGTTATCGTAATATAGCATGGAATTCAATACTTTGAAAAAAATGTCTTTTTCCAGGTGAGACTCACTCCTACTACTGGTACGTTAATAAGAATACAGGACCAACCCCAGAGCAGGAAGAGTGCTCTGTGTCAGCGTACTACTCCACTGCTGATGTTACCAAGGTGCACTAACACACATGCACGCACGCACGCACGCACGCACGCATGCACACACGCACGCACGCACGCACACACGCACACACGCACACACGCACACTTATGTTGTTTCCCTTCTTAACAGGACCTGTACAGCGGTCTGATTGGTCCGTTGGTGATCTGTCGTCGTAGTTGGGGCAGGTGAGTGTTTTTGCATCTGTAAATGAATAAAGACCTACCCAAACTAGTTAGTACTCACTTATTTATGCAGCGTATACAGTGTGCGGTGTGTTCTGAGGTCTAAGGCAGATAGAATTATTTTGGTTCTGCATCACACAACGAGTATAATAGAGTGCTAATGTACAGTTGTACAAACTGTGTTGCTTCCAGGACTCTTGGTATGAAGAAGGAAGTAGAAGAGTTTGCGCTGCTTTTCCTGGTTTTTGATGAGAATGAAAGCTGGTAAGTAGAGTCTAACCTTTTTAGACGTTTAGTAGTTTGTACATTTAAATACAAAAACAGATTTAGTCCATTTAATTCATGGTATCTACAATGCAAATGCTGTTTTGGTTTTATATTTAAGGGTTTTGTCTGAAACTTATGCCCAATTTGTTAATTTTTAACAGGGGGAATGGCCCAGTGGAAACACCTTAGTGATGTGAAGGCCAGTTTATTTAAGTAACCCGCTATATAAGCTATATTTTAGAGAATATTATATATCCAAGACAAAACTGACAGAAGGGCGAGAAAAAGAAATGGAGAGAAAAAGTCGCAATTACAAATCTTTCTGCTACCTCAGCACAATGGAATGCACCATGGATTTATCAATACACAGCACAGCAAGGCTTCTGATATTTCAGAGCCATGGTCGGGGCCATAGATTCTAACTTGCACAAACCTCAGTCAGATAAAGGATCAATGAGTCGGGCAGACTAGAAGACTAGAATAACATATTCAACTGAACAAACCCTCTGCCCCTACACTATCTCTGCTACTAGGCCCTAGTGGTATGGGATGGAGAGGGATGGCAGATTAACAAGGGGATGTATTTTGCTCATGTTGCTAACAAGCGGGATGGCAACCCGCCCTCACCCCCCTCCAAATCGCCTACTGCTACCACCCCAATACAATGGAATTAAATGGAATTTTGGTTATGCTAAAACAAAAAACTGTATACTTGTAAATTGTCTTTCTAGAAACAATCCCACAGGTAATGATGACAATCTGCAGATTGCACTGTCAACATTTTCCATTGGGAGTAGTTCATCAGTAGAAGTAGTTTAACAGTGAAGTGTACATTTGCCAATTACAAATTTGACAGGGTCCCACCTAATATTTTGACACTATGTCATCCTCCTAGCCCTCATTTATCTGATTTGGCTACATGAAACACACTTTCTGTACACATCACTGTCAGAATAGACTGTACATCACTCTCTGTGGTGTCTTCTGCAGCAATGCCAGGAAGATAAACTACTGTATATTTATTGTACAATATTTGACAAATTATTACTTTTATTATTATTCCAGGTATCTGGATGAAAATATCAGGACCTACATCAGGAACCCTCGCACAAACTTGAAGGATGATGAAACTTTTATAGAGAGCAACAAAATGCACTGTGAGATAAACACACACACAAAATGAACTGCATCATTTTGACAGATGGGATGATATTTTTGTTGCTTTGTCTAGACATCTAACAAAATGTCCTTAATGTATTTCATATGTATGTTGTGTGTATGTGTGCTTTTCTTTGCTTGCAGCCATTAATGGTTATGTGTATGGCAATCTGAATAGTTTGAATATGGAGGTGGGTGATAAGGTGTACTGGTACCTGATGGGAATGGGCAATGATGTGGACATACACACTGCACACTGGCATGGACACAGTGTGGAATACAAGGTATATTAAACATACAAAAATGCAAGACCCCCATACACAGTTACCCATTATACAAGCTGGTACACACAAATATCAACTCTTCTTTCTCTACAGCTGGGCGGAGGTCCTCATCGAACTGATGTGTATGAGCTGTTTCCAGCTACCTTCCAGGTAAAACCTGATTTTATTTGTCTTTTGCAACATTAAACATGCTGCAAGTTACATTTCAATGTCAATAAATACTCATTGGTGTAAGTTCTAGCGATCAGTGTAACCACAGAAAAAGATGTTAATCTCATCTTTTTGATTGCAAAATCTTCATCGTATCAAGTAATTTCTTTGTTTTCCTAAAACTGGTCAGAAGAAATCTGCAAATGGGGCAAAAAACAAGAATTATATTACATTATATCAAGCTTGAATATTAGTGACGTGTTCCTTTTCCAATTCTTCCATCTTTAACAAGCAAACAAGCAAACAAATACGATAGATGTTATAATGGCTAAGCCTAAAACTTAAAGCCAGTGAGGGGCTGCTATGCGGACTTAAACAATCAAACAAACAGTCTATGGCTAGTAAACTAGCTGACGCGCTCTCTTCTAACTGACACCGCTCAGTAGTCTCCTGTTGAAATCATAGTCTCCAATTAGTCATCGTTGCGTTTTGCTGGGCATTTATTGATCACAAAGCTCTTCATATCAACGTGCAAGAAACCATGTGTCCATCAAGCTCCATCAACAAACATTTCATCATCCATATGAGCGTTGCGCACTGTAGCAATTTGATGCGGTCAAAAACGGTTTGTGCTCCTTTGCTTAACAGCACCCCTAGTTACCTGTTGAAAGGTTCCTACCTATATAGACGTCACTCATATGCCTACTAGTGCCAACAGTGGACAATTTGTGTCCTACACCCAAACCAATGAAAATGGCTCTTACAGATATTTACATTTAACATTTTGCATGAGTAAGTTACAGTGGCTTGACATTGCTGTCAAACATTATTCAAAATAAAACTTGTGACCAGTGAATCATGTTGGCATTGCCTTCTTTTTCCTGTTCAGACAGTAAAGATGCGCGCTACGTATCCTGGTACCTGGCTGCTCCACTGTCACGTCATTGACCACATTAAAGCTGGCATGGAGACGACGTATACTGTTACTGAGAAAGGTAAGGTATCTAATTGGGCAGGGACACACATTCAGACTAAGAGCAGGATAATGAGGATGCTGTACAGGTACTAACAAGTGTGTTTCTCTTCAACAGAAAAGAAGAAGGGATTATTTGGCTGAACAGTTGAGAAAACTCCAGAAAGACAACAGCGGAGAAATTGAATTTTAGTACCTAATTCACTAAACGTTGTTTGTAAAATCTGCTAAATATGATAAGTTACTAAGATAATTACAGCTCAGAATAAAACACAACCACCCAAGAGCCATGTAATATAAAAATCTGCATTTGAAACTGTCTAACTGCTTTTATATTTTCCAAATGACACTGAAGAATGTAAGAATACAAATTTAACAGTTTTATAATGACAGCAGGCAGGCAGCAGGGGGCTCTGTAGCCTGACAGGACATTGTCACTGCATAATAAATAATTTGTCACACTAGTGAACATTGATGTTTGCAGCAATGTAACTATGAACCTAATACATCTGTAGGGGAAACCTGTATACTGTGGAAGAGCCTCTGACTGATTACAGTCACAGAGGTAGGGATGCACCGATCAATTTGGCCCTGAAATTGTGGTATTAAGTTGATCATACTTTGACACAAGCAAGAGTTCAGTCTGGGTGGCAGCATCATCACTTTAATGGACTCAGGGATTTAGTAGCGCTAGCAGTCTGTGACCTGCAAGGCTTGATCACTACAGTCAGAGACCAGTGTGAAGCAGCTCATATGTTGCTGACACGTGTCTGTTTTTATGCAGTGTGATGGTCTGACTTGGTACACAATAACACTTTCAGTGCAATGTCTGGATGCAGGAGTTGTCTTGATCAACATGTTTAGATGAAATACATTTATAAAAGGGACTTTGATTTAAAAGCAAAGCTCACGCTGCAGGAAAGTCGTCTCATGCTGCCACAGAGCTGACAATTCCTCTTTTCATCCAGCTGATGTCACTGTGAACAAGGCAGTTTGGATCCACATTGACTTCTGGGGCTTCAAGGTGATGCAACTATGAGCCTGTCAGTGTCCCACAGAGGGACCTTTTTTTTGGGGGGGTTTAAGTTTGCAAGTACTGATGAGAAATTGAACCACTTCAATCACTCATACCACTCTTCTGAAGGTTGCTACATATCGCACCAGTACTGGCGTCTAGTGTCACAATGAAAGTGCTTGAAAATTCAGTTTAGTATTCTGGGAATAATTCCATAAATAGAAGATGTAATGAGTCACTTCATATTGTCCCAGACTCTGATAAAAGCCTCTGATACATTTTAAAAATAAATATGCAGTTTAACAGGCGTGTGAGGAGCTACTTTACTCAGATTTTGCCCTTTTTTATTGTTCAAAGGGATCTGAGATTGTGAGGATTAGCTATAATCACCAAACACACACACACACACACACACACACACACACACACACACACACAAACACACACACTGAACTGAGTGCAGATCAGTGTCTAAGCAGCCACCTGCAGTCCTCCATTAGCTGGCAAGGAAATGGAAGATTCAGACCATGAAATGTGGCCAATAATGCCAGCTCTGATCTAAATGTGTACTGAATCTCAATGATGCGCTAACAGCTCTGTCACATTCAGCTAATGAAACCTTGCCTGACACTCACTCTCACTCTCGACTATCGTGGCTTTGCCTGAGCCAAAGTATTGCGTATCTGTTCTTAGTTTCAGTTGAAGCCAGCTGAACGACACACAGCTGTCTGATTGATGGAGCCAATTTAAAGGTGCAGGTCAGATTTGTAAACAAAAAGTATGAAAGCCATGCTGGCAACATGTGAGGCTGTGATTTTCACTTTTAGGCACATTTTTAGACGTGGCTCAACTTTTAATCTCAACTTTGTAAGCCATAGGTTAGAAAAAAAGTTTTGGGAAGTTTATGGCAACACCAATGAGAACAAAATCCCCTAAACATGGTTAATGGTTAATAATGTTTTTAGTAGTTTGCAGACTCTAAAACCCATCATTTCTTGCACTTGCATTGTGCCCTACAGACAAAACAGGTGCAGGACCTGAAAAAGCAGTCTTAAATACATCCTGGTCAAAACCACCTTCATATTAGAGGGGTGTAAAAATAAAAACAATTAAAGCAGTCAAGTTACATCAATTTGTTTAAATTTTACAATATTCATTAAACTGTTTAATTTATATCAAGACCACCATATTCAAGCAATAATTAGTCTTGCTTGGGCTGACAGAAAAAAAGAAAATACAAAACACAAAGATGGAATAAACCAAAGCTTCCTCCCGTCCTCCAGATTCCATCCATGTTGACTACCAACACCTGGCAGAGCACGGGGCGTTTAAGTGCAAGTGTTCATTAAGGGGAGTGGACCTTGAAAAAATATGTTTAGAAAGCAAAGCAAACAAGATATCACAGAGACACATACTATAATGAAATCATCCCAAAATGTATTAATCCACAATAGGATCCGAAATGTTGTTTGTCATATAACATTGCCAGAAGACAGATGTGAAATTACGCTTTGATTCAGAAGTGAAACTCTCTCACACTCAGGTTAGGCTCAGTTCTGTCTTGAGGTTAAGGATAGGTTCAAAGTGTAGTAGTAAGTGTGTTGTAATGTAAATTAACATTAGCTAAGATTAACTGAACGTGTCACAGATGCTCTGTGAAGACTCATGAGATATGCTGATGTTAAATATCAAAGAAAAATAACTCTGGCACTCACAGATGCAGACCCATTTTTTAAAAATAGTTTTCAGCGATGATCCAGTAGGAAAATCTGATCAAATTTAGCAGTTTTTCTGCTAGGGGTGGAGCTGTGTTAACATTCTGAATTTTTTTTTACTTTCTTAAAATCTCCAGAAAATTGTGCGGAACCTAAATTGCAACCTAAACAAAAAACTAGTTTTTCCTTTATTGTGGATTTAAAGGCATGCAATCAGCTCCCATGAGGGCCCATTGCATGTTATGGTATCTGTATGTCATCTGTGCATCTATTTTTGAGTGTGTAATTACATGTCATGGAGGTGTCTCTGTCGTATTTTCATAGTGTGATGCTCTCTGATGCAGACTGCCCAGTATCAGGCACTGAAAAAGCCCTGTTAGTGTGCTGCTGAAACGAATGCTTGTTCTGGCTCTGCCTGGACAGAGGGCCTATTAGGACTGATCGCCTGCGACATCAGCATGTTGGGAGCAGATGGCTGGTGGTGCCTGCAGTCGTATCTCTCTTCCACACCAGGCTCTCTGGGCAGGTTCGACATAAGCTTAATTAACGATTTGATAACTGCAGAGGCGTTAAAAAGAGCATGGAGACAGGCGTGAATTCCAAATGTAAGAGCTAAACTGGCTAGTAATACGATGTGAAGGGATTTCTTTTTCCCACATGCTTCCCACATGCTCTCTCCCTTTCTCGCTCTGTCTCTCACACTTACTCAGATCGGCCCAGTGTGAGCTCTCCAGCATGCTGCGTGTAAGAAATAAGTTGCAGATCTAAGAACTAAACAGAGCAGATGTTTTCTGACGGCTGTGCTCCCTCTGAGCTTTTATACTACAGGGAGCAGCCGGTTGTTTGAGATGTGGTCACCCATGTGTAAGATACGCAAGTCAATTTGGATGATTTCAGTAGTTTGTTAGTCGAAAGAGATGTTTTTATTTGTGTTTGTTGTCCTTGCTTTTCTCACTGGTTTGAAGTGGACAGGGCTCATTTGGAAAAGTGTGTTTTTTGATTTCAATTAAAATGTGATGACAGCTGTGGGATGGTTTTCTTATGCTAGAAGCCCTATCAATCAAACCACACCCACACAGTCTCGATAAAGTAGATTGACCTTGATTAAGCATTTTTGAGTGTTTAAATTATGAAATGTTGAACTTAAATTAACTTTAATGTTTGCTCATTAGTCCTGAATATGTGATGTTATAGAGAAATATGTCACATTTAAAACCTCTTATATTTTAAGGGGCTTAATGATAAATACATCACCAAAAACATAAGAGTAAAATCAGGAAATTGACATGATGACAGTCATGTTAAAGTATGTAAGTGCAGCACTACAATCAAACTACAAACAACACACCTGCAAAGTTTGCAGTTTTAGGGTCACAGACCAAGTGAGACTACAATGATGATGGTGATGATGATGATTCACTTCCCAAAAGCCTGCCTGCTTATAAAAAAAAAAAACTTTCTTGCATTGTTGCACCATAGAATAAGAAAGGTCCTGTTTCCCTCAGGCCAGGCTGGAAGAAAACATACCTGTGCACTCGTTTTTATGGAAACAGAGCAGGTCTGGTGTCAGGGGACTGAATGTGTGATCTCTGTGACCCTCACACTGAATATATAAGCCCTAATATACAAACCACATTAATTCCTTGCTCTCCCATGAGGAGAAAAACACCAAATAGCCACCTGTCAGCAAAATAAAAAAAATCCCCCTTAGGCCTGGTATGAGTCTGGGTAGTCCATGAGTAAAACCCCACATCATAGCAGCAGCAAATTAATGTTAATGGTTTTGGAATAAATTACCAACCCTGTCTGCTAACATCATGTATATGTTTATATACTGCTAAATGGTATATATCATATAATTTAAGGAAACCCACCAGTAACCCTTCCAGGCCTGGAAGCGTTACATTGTATTCTGCACACAGGGTTTGCTAGTTGTTGTCGGGAGGTCATAGAGGTAGATGGTAAGAGTGAAAAGCACAAGACACCTGAGACTGAGGTTAGCATTCTGCAATATCATGGTTTAGATTATAGCTTGGCATTTTTATTCTTGACCTGAAACCTGAAACAGGTCGTTTTAGTTCAAATAGTGTTGACTTCTTAACATTTTCATGCACCTTACCAAACTTTGAGTTGCCACATCCATAAAAAACGTAAATCATGACTTGCCATGATTGGATACTGTAGGGAAACAAATTAAACACAGCACTTTAATGGAGAACATGAAAGAAGATGAAATAATTGTTATTTTTAGGAGACAGGTTGCAACCACCCACTGGTGTAATGTACTAAAGGAGGTCGACATACTTTTGACATGTAGTGTGTAAGTGTATTATTCATTTATTCACACGGAGTGCTCTGATAAATGTAAGATGATTGCAGATCATATGAGAGTAATTTCTCTTCAGAAGAAATGTTAGCCAGACACTCTGGTTGTGAAGCAGATTGGTGCAGATGTACTCAAAACCAGTGTAATCAAAAGATTTAATTTTAGATAAAGACAAGAGCAGTACTTGTAGCAACAAACATGTTCACATACAGTGTAGATATGAGTTATTTTTTACAGTAATTGGTGCCAAATCATTACCATGAGACTACATCTTAAAAGTACTCAAATATTGGGTGCCTTGGTACCTCACCTGGTAGAGTGTGCGCACGCCCATAAATAGAGGATCGGTCCTTGCTGCAGCGGCCGTGGGTCCGGTTCCGGCCTGCGGCCCTTTGCTGCATGTCATTCCCCCTGTATCTCCCCTTTCATGTTTAAGCTGTCCTTACAAAAAAAGGCCTAAAATGCCAAATAAAATAATCTTACAAAAAGTGCTCAAATATTGTTTAAAGTTAGGATTTAATTCTTGTTATCCAGAGTTTTAGTAACAAACAACCAAAAGGAGAGGCAAAGTGACATGTCATGGGGAATTCAGTCCAGCTGGAATTTCAAAGCTGGTTTTTTCTTTCTTTTTTAGTGCCAGCTGGTCATCTTCTCTAAAATGAGACAGTTCGAGTGGAGTTTAGCCAAGGACATCTTTGCGCTCTGACGTTTCTATTCTCTGTAGTCGACTCTCCTGGTGACAAAAAAAAACTGCCTCTTGTGTGTTGTGAGTGAACGACCTTGGGTTTGTTTGTTGCTGTCAAACTCTGGAACAATGTGCTGTTGAATCTGGGGACTTAGATTCTTAAGAGTCAAGTTTTTCAGAAGCATTTAACAAGCATTTAACAACAGCAGATTAAGACTCCCCGGAGCTGCTGTCAGATGTCCCGCTTCTCTTCCGTATTTCCTCTAAACGGCTACACATGCTTTACATTGTTCAGCCAATTTGAAATGCACAGACTTCATTAGCGGCTTTCAACTTTCTTTAACTACACGTTTAAAAGGCCGTTATTATTGTAGGCTCTTCATGCAACACCTAATATCCACTCAACTTCCCATCAGCTTCAGCCAGTTTCTCCAGAAATTGTAACTCTGTTTCGGGTCACTGACAACCTTTCAGGCCACCTTAAAAGAAATTATGAATTCTTTGTTGTGAGCAGCTTTAAGTCACTAAGTCATAAATAATTTCTGTTCTCTGCACTAAGCCTGATCGAACTGAATGGAAACAATTTGGTGCAGATGATGTCCCTCTTTAAATCCAGTGATTAAAAAGGATTGAATGAACAATGAGAAAAGAAAATGACTATACAGCTGATTTAGTCCGACTGGAGGTGCAGAGTGTGTTGATGGCAGAGTGGCCGTTCGGATAGAGAGAGCCTGTCTCCCAACTGATTTTACCCATAGATTGTATGTCCATCAACACCACTCTGAGCCTCAATCTGAAGCTATTATATGAGTCTCAACTAGATAGAAAGTGCAAGTGAAAGACCCTGCATCATTAGTCCTCAAGCTGAAACATACTTTTGATACTGTTTCACATTTCGTTGGAAATTTGATGTAACCGCATTGGTGAAAGTTCTCTTACATTCTGCTTTTATTCGTCCATTTCTGCTATTTCTTCCCGTTCTAATTTTCTCCGTCACTTCTGCCTTCCCACGCTGTCATTCACAATTTTATGATACAACATCGGACCAATGATCTTTCTGATTTCGCTTTCCCTCAATCCAATTTTCCACCGGATGTCATTCTTTGAATATCATTAAAATGATGCCATTCCTGACCTACTATTGTACAGCCCACCACATCCCCATCATCAACAAAACCTCTAGGATGTTAAGGGAGATTTAACTGAGAGTTTCCATCGACCACAAGTCGTTGCTCTAATTGGTTGAAGGTCTATCCAATTGGGTCCAGTAGAGGCATTTTGTTCTGCAGCCGTTGATAACGCCACTTGGAAATAAAAAAATATGAACTGAGAGCTTACAGAGCAGCCAAGCTGAGATAGTGTACTGTCTCTTCTGAGTTTTTTTTATTTATCTTTTTAATATATATCATGTTGTCTGTTTTATCAATTTATTTCTCTTACTCAGAACATTTCAATTCTTTTACAGCTGATGGTGATGGTGGTGAGATACAGTACAGAGAAATGCTTTCAGTACTATAGTTGCTTCAGTTGGCTGAATCTTTCTGGTTCCTTGTCCAAATGTGTAGAAGAATCAGCAGCAACTAAATCTTCAGTGAGAATCTTCAATGAGAATGTGGAAAATGAAATTGAATTGACCTACTTTTGTTCAGGTTTAAACATGCCTAACCCAAAGCCAATAAAAAAACCATTTTATTTTATGCTAAAACCATCGCTATCTTCAGAGTTAAACCCTTAAAACATTAAAGATGACAACCAGCTTGTACAGTTTTATTCTCAAACTACCTGAAACTCCTCGATGATTTGTGGTAAGATATTCTGAGAGGAAACGCTCCCACTTTGAAATCACAGCCTTCTCCTGTTGTCCTTGGTTCATCCCTCAAGGCTCTTCTTTCATTAAAAAGCTCTCATCCTTTTCTACTAAAGTTGTCCTTGACTCAAGAAAATCTATACTAGAGTATTGTGGGGAATAATTGAATTGTTGACTTATTGTTTGCTATTTTATGACTTTGTTGAATACTTAGCTGTGATTGGTCAGGGATGATGTCTTAAAATATATAAGGATTACAAATGGTTCTTCTTCGTATGCCAATGTAGTTCTTCTGATCAATACGGTTCCTATGACAACCACAGCACACACACACACACACACAAACTATAGCTCGTGTGAAGAAATCATAGTCACGTGTTCAGTGTTGCGCCTGAACGCGTTCATTGAATGATAGTTCATAAACTAGTTCATATTTTGGGCGAACGTGAGCTGAAAGTACTGTATTAATGCCTGATGAACGTTGTGAACTTGTTCATTCTGGTGTCTGTGAACGGCACGCTCTCTCAGTTTAACTTCGTTCAATAGGGTGCCAGATTTCTATAGAGCCTTCCAGGCGAAAACCCGGCTAAAACACACCGTAAACAGGCCTTAATATGTAGCGGAAAACACACCCAATCTGGCAACACCAGCCACCAGTGTCGCACCGCCGCATGCGTCCTCAAAACAAAAAGCATCACGGTGGCGACAGCAGCAAGGAGGCGTCGTATGATCATTTAAACGGAAAAAAGGTCGGTGAGGATGGGAAAAATCTTACATTTCTGTGCAAACTTTGCCCGCCGGCTTTCAAAAAGAAAATCCACACTTCAGTCACATCCACAGCAAACCTGAAACGGCACATTGAAGTGATTGGATATAAAGATGAAATCTGACGCATAGTTTCAGTGTTAAAACTGATAAAATAATTGCTGTCTGGGCTGTGGCAATAATTTTGAAAAATAATAGCTCGCAGCAACATATGGAAAAAAAGAACTATGAACTAGTTCATTTTTGGAACTGTGAACTTAGTTTAAAATTTTGAAGTATGAACTATGAACTGAACTAGTTCATTTTAAAATTTGTGAACTGAACTTTGAACTAGTTCATGTAGGAAGTGAACTTTCCCAACACTGCATGTGTTTACCTTGCATATGTCTAATGTTTAGTCAGTGTCTCACTGTTTCAGTTGAGTATCCATCGACCTAGATGTTGACAAATGTCAGTGGTTTCGATGTTGATCAGCAGAATGGCCTTTATGGATTGCTCTCATTAACTCAGTCAGACACCCATCCGCTGTCACTCACCACGCCAGAATATCAGAGAAAATTGGCACCTTTGCCCCAGATGCTGAGAGAATTCAAATGAGGTGATCAAACATTTAGAGAGCAGACACTTTTTGTTCATCGTAATGTGGAGCGGGAGTTTACTATTCACTGCTTGTTCGCCTCAACCTGGCTCAATTCCCAGAGCTGTGAATCACTTTCTCAGTTGGAAAAACACAGAAGTGGCGATTGTTTTTTAAGCAGGTCATGTTCTTCAATTAGAGATAGTTGTAGCATTTTCAGCATCCAAAATGTCCCTTAAGGTTTAATTTAAATTTAAATAGACATAATTACCATAAACAAATCAAACCTTTGTCAAGAAAGTAGCCTGTGTACCACACCAGTGGCAATAGCTGGTGGTGTTTCTGAAAATTAAAAAATGCCTACAGTTCTTTAAATAAATGAGCTATGAGTTGTATTTATAAATGCCAAGACATACTTGTGTGATGATTCTAAGATATGTCATGATATGCACTGATATATTATTACCGCCCCTACACATTCATAGTCCACTAACAAATGTTTTCACCTATGTTGCCTGATTAGACCTCCTCTTAGGACTGTAGTATAAATTAAAAAGCACATTATTATTATTATTTTTGTTTCCCTTAATGCAGCACATTTCAAACACCCAAATTGCGACAATTATGTTTATAATGCGGTTAAAACAAATGTATATTTTGCTTCAATACATCCAAGAGTTTAAAAATAAAAGAAACGTAAAGCAGGGAAAGTTAGAAAGTTTAAAGTTTCTCTACTTGATCTTGATTATATTCAGCAGACAGTTTGCTTAAGTAGTGGATTTGTTTTTCCACAGAACAGCACTCCAGCAAGTTGAAAACGTACAGATTTTTGTAGCCACTCGGCAGTAACAAAGTTATAGATCTTGCTCTATTTGTTAAACAGAAATCAGAGTTTATGTTTTAAAACCCAGACAACCTTAGAGTCTGTTCCTTTTCCATTAAATTCAGTGGTTCACATCTCCAAAGTGTATCTATGTGGATCAAAAGATGGCAAACAAAAAGACCATTTCTAATGTAATGTTAAATGCAGTGTTTACATAATGGTACAGCTGATTTTGAAGTGTTCAACATTCATGTTTGGAGTTAAATGTCGTGTGCAGGAGTATATATAATGTGCAGCACAGCAATAATCCACAGATTTTCAGACCTGTATTTGCAGTATTTATGTAGATCACAGCCAGAAGCAGATTACACGAACAAGTCAGACTCATGTTTCATGCTTCTGTAGTTTTCTGATTCTAATAAGACAATATGTACATAAAATGTCCTTAGATCACAGAATAGCACTCTAAAAAGCCAGGTCACCCGTCGGAAGGTTTATATTGTCGAGGTTTATATTGTCGGCGTCGTTATTTTTTCAGACTGTTTTAAATGGTTCCCATCAGCAGAGAGAAAGAGAGAGAGAGAGAGAGAGAGAGAGAGAGAGGTAACTCAGCACTTGGGACTGCAGTTTCCCTAAACTAGTCTTAATAGAGTTAATAGAGACATTAGTGATTGAATAAACTGTTAATTATGCCTCAATTACACTTCTAATGCAAAGAAAATAACATTCTAAATTCCCACCTAATGTAAACAACAAATGTACACACTCAAAAATACAGGTTTTCAGTATTCAGAATAATCTGTAGAACTCTGTAATTAATATTTATAAATGGTATCTCTTATTAAAGCTATAGTGTGTAGTTTCTGCCACCCCCATGAAGAATTCTAAGTAATGACAACAAAACTGTTGGCGTGTCCACATGACACAAGCCTTCCATGACTGCGCACCACCCTCCTCCATGCAGAAGCTAGTAGCCAAGGAGGACACAGAGGATTAAAAAAACATGATGGACTCTTCAGAATTATCTTGACTCGAGTTTCTGCGCGGGAAAGTCACCGGACACCACAATCTTCTGAACATAGCCATACTGAGATATACAGAGAGAGTTGTGTGGAACTGATAGTCTTAATTAGCTTTGTAGCAACTCATTTGGCAATGGCTTGAATGTAACAGATGTTTATTAACATCAAAAAGTTACGCACTAAAGCTTTAATCTAAGTCTACCATCTAAGCCGGCAGCTCAGGAGATAGAGTGGTTGTCCACCAATCAGAAGGTCAGTGGGTCGATCTACATGTCGAAGTGTCCTTGGGCAAGATACTGAACCCCAAATTGAATGTGCATGAGTTTGTATGGCCACCAGTGTATTAATGTGTGTAAATGGTACCTACAGTGTAAAGCTCTTTTAGAGGTCGCTAATAATTGCTATAAATGCAGTTCACTTACCATAAATCCATCTACAGTAGCAGTGGTAAGTCAAAGTAATGGTGTTACTGTCAACTTTCCACTGTCCTGTGATGTCATGTTTATACTCATACATGGATGCATGTGCACGACAAGACTTCAGTATAAGATGAAAGAAAATCTTTCATGCAGCGATGCTCCCTTGTATTTTTTATATTTTATTTCAAAGTCTGAATCAAAACTGAAACTTAAAAATCTCAAAAAATAATTTCTGTTTTTCCACCAATTAATTTTTGAGTATTTGTAAAATTCAGACACACTTTAGGCAAAACTCTAACCCTAACCATCTCTGTGATTTTCTGCTCCTCGCTGTTTTGCAGGTTGATGAAGCAAAGAGAGAGCATCCACCTATTGCATACGACAGTGCTACAGTCTTGTCGTCCCATTTCCTGCATAACCTGTTTCTTTCGAGCATGTAAACATTGGTTCACTTTGGGTTGAGACAAACTTTACTTTAATTAGTTTAGGCTTATGGGTACCTTTTAATTACTTGGCTACCCATACTTGGCTTGTTAGCTAGCAATACAGTAGTCTTGTTTGCAGCAGAAAGTAGGGCAGGGCGATATGGAGAGAAAATCAGATATCATGATATTCTTGACCAAATACCTCGATGTCGAAATTGCGACGATATTGTAGGGTTGACTAATGGTGCCTTCACAAAATATTTTCACAATTAGATTTTTTTTTTTTTTATGATCAATTTTTTATTATTTTTATATTTTTGAACACACGACATACAGAACAAAAAAATACAATCGAACAGCAACCCACAATTAGATTTTTGATAAATAATCATCAGTAATGTGATTTAATGACTTAAGTTGTTAAAGGCAAATAATCGAACAGCTAGAACCATCTGGTGAGTTCAGAAAATTACATCACTTTACTGTAAAGCAGTCTTTAAAACCAGGAAAAGGCAACATTTACCACATTACAATATTACGATATCCAAAACTTAAGACGATATCTAGTCTCATATCACAATATCAAAGCGACTTTGAGTCCATGAAAAGCGCTATATAAATTCAATTTATTATTATTATTATTATTATATTATTATCAATATAATACTGATATATTGCCCGGCCCTAGCAGAAAGTGACCATAACAAAGGTGTAAAGGGAGTCATAAGCCAGATTCAGGTGAGGCAAAAAATATCTTACACAAAGCTATCTATAGCATTGACGCTGCTCTGTACATCTAAAAGCAACCCTGTTGACATAAACCAGAAGCACTGTGATGTATGAAGGTAACCCATGGTTAACATGAATTAAAGGCCTAAAGGTTTTTAGTTCCTTTTATGATTTCTGTTTGGTTTTCCACTTCCTGTTTTATTTTGATACTTACCGTCTTTAATTCCTGGTCTTTGTCTGCCTTCCCGGCGTGTGTGATTACTTTCCCCCGCCCCAATGTCTTTTACCTGTGTCTCGTTATCTCCCCTGTCCTTGTGTATTTAAACCCACCTGTTCCCTACCTCATTGCGAGATTGTCTGCTTCCATTGTGACAGTGTTTTGGACCTCTGCCTGTTTTTTTAAAATTTTCCCTTACTGCCTGTTTTCTGGATACCGTTGCCTGTGAGTTTCTCTGTGCTCCAATAAACCTGTTGGATTTCACTTACCTGAGAGTTGTGCATTTGTGGGTCCATCGTTCCTGTGAGCGTGATATGTCTGTTCTGTTCTGTTCCTCAATGGAATGAACCCCCCGGTGGTATTAACTGAATGTCAACACATTCAACCCAGCTGGCTATTGGCATTTCCCAATGGGTTAAAAGCAGAGAGGTGTGCTGGTGAGCAACACATAAATCACTGAAGTGTATGTAATCATCATGCAAAGCTGATCGCAGGAGTCAGAGGGGAGGCCTTGTTTGACTGACTGTGGAGACAGTATGTGAGTGTGAGAGTGTCAGGTTTTCCTAGGGTGGCTACACACACACACACACACACACACACACATACACACACACTTACACGTCTGACTATCAATGTTTCCCTCCTTATTATTGATGCTTTTCATATCCTCTCATCCATCGTTGGCCTGCACTGTATATTATGAAGCTGTTTAATGAAACATAAATGGATGGGGTGGAATTACAATAACATGCCTCTCTCTTTGTCTCTGATAGTGACTCCTGATGGTTTGGGGGCCAAGCTGCTGCAGCTCAATGCGCGGTAATAACTTATCACTAATATAATGCAATATCTGTCAGAAATCTCCAAAAGCCTCTTGAGCACTGAAGATATTAAGATGTGAATCATTCATTTCCCCCCAATATGATTGAGACTCCTTAAAAAACTTCCATTATTTATGTTTCTGCGAGCTGTGGTCAGATTCCAGATAGGCATGGGAATGCATGGGAATCCAAAGATATGTGTAATTACAGCATGAGGAATGGCCAACCGAAGCATCAGACAGAAGTGATTTTCTTCCCAAGGTTCTGCGTATTACTTTGCTCTTTCATTCTTCAGCCTCCCCTCCATACCAGGTACCTCGTAGATTACACAGCTACAGTATTACTCTGCTATTACAGAGCCTTACCTTCAATAGGTGTCATTTTCAGAATAACAATGGACTTGGCTAGATTCAAGTTTCCAATGCACCCACAGAGTAGAGGTGTAATTAAAGTGTGTCTATTATCAAAACTTGTTTTACTTGTTAAACACAAACAAATTTGACAAAATACTTTTGGCATTTTTGGAAATGTGGCTGCAGAAAAACAGATGCTCCACTTCTAAAAAAAGCCCACTTTCAGTCAACTTTGGAACAGTCGTGCTGCACCGTGAAACAAGTGGAATACAACAGAGCTGCATCCAGTCGACACCCAAGGGTGGACTTGCTTGGCAGTCCAACAACATGCTACTTCAACCCTTCATGAGAACAAACATCCAATGCTGCTGTTTTCTTGGAGAGGACAATAATTTTAAACATGTTAAAACTGATTAGACACTGCACCAAAACAAGAAAAAGTACCTATGTTTCTGAATTATTTTTTCAGAGTCTTCTCTTTCCTCAAACTGATGGTTCATTCATCATAATCTGTTACCTTTTAGGCACAGACAGAAGGAAATACTGTCATCGTCATCTAAAATACTGTCCTGAGTCTCAATGTCTTTTTGATGGATGAGGCTATTTGATGGTCTGCTTGCGTATCAGTTTCTGTTTGGCTGCTGTCTGTTTGTGTGTTTACATGCATGTCTCTATTGTTTTTCACTGGCCTGTCTTCCCGTCATCTTACCTTACTGTCTTTGTGGTTTCCTGCTTGTCTTGCATTCTGTTTGTTGATCTGCTCCTGTGCATGTCTGCCCATTAGTCTGTCTTTGTCTCCCAAAAGAGTAAGATCCCATGTCAAAGGAAATCCCTTTGACAAGCAGACGGCTCTGAAATCCTAACGACCCTCCTCTGCTCCTCCTTACTGCTGACCTTTCACATCTACAGTATCAGCACTTATTCTGTCAGAACAGCATTTTTGCTCTGCATCCTGTTTGGTCCTGTGTCTGAAACAAGAGGGAAAGAGACAAAGGCTACACAGACACTGCTTCCGCCCATAAACAAGATTTGTGGCAGCTTTTGGTTGATTAATAAGAAGCAGGCCTGAGAGAGATGAGCCTCAAAATCAAAGACACAGGATAAAGTTGACCTCAAGGGGGGGCTTCAGCATAATATGCTGCTAATCCGTGTCTGAGAAAAAACAGCTCTCACAGAATGTCAAACTAAAATAGCCAGGATGTCCACAGATCCTTCAACAGGATTCATCACAGGTTCCTACTGAGCGGCTATTTTTCTGCATGTATTCATTTGATCTGAGTGTCTTATTTCACTCATATTTCGCACCCCGAGTGCTCTAATAGAAAGTGTCACACTTGTCCTATACCTGAATTGGTCAATCGGCTTGCTGCATATAACACAAGTTTTTAAAACATGTTGGAGCCTATTGAGGTTAACGTCGAAATATTTTAAATGAATTACTGTCTGCACTTTTCTTGCAACTATGACAGTATAATGAAGATATCAAAAAATCATTGTATTTTTTTGGCAGTTGAGTTCAAATTTCAACAATCTTTGCGGAGAATCACTTACTGTACCTTTAAGGTTTGGTTAGGGAATTATCATTGTTATGGTTAAATGAAACAAATGCTGACATTGGACAATATAGGATACAAACAACAGTCTCTGATTTTAAAGGCATACTGTGTAACTTTTTCCTCTTCGGCCCCCCTACAGGTTGTCTCATAGGAACTACAGCCGCGCGAGATGTAGTTCCAATGAGACAACCTGTAGGGGGACCGAAGAGGGAAAAGTTACTTAATATGCCTTTAAACTATGCTTTATGGCACGAATAACAACGTAACGCTACAACCGCCTCCACTACCAAGAGACGACAGTCATTGTTCATGCAGAGGTCCTCGTCTGGAATACGGAAACATATTGTGGGTTGTTTAAAATGCTTGAACGAATGGACATTTTTGTTGTTTTTCTGGTGAGAATGGTCTGGATCATACAGCAAAGCAGGTGCCAAGGCAGCATGATTGCCATTATACAGCAAAGTACTGGCTGGTTCCTGTCTTCTGTGTCTGTCTCTCACTTTGTGTCACAAAAAATGTGATCCCTGTGCTTGTGAGGAAAAAACAAGCAAGGAAAATGTTGAAATTGAAAATCTATTTTTAAAGCAGCAAATAGTTATATCACAAGTACAACTTCATTTTCTGAGTATGCATGGATGCAAGGATACACTCTCCAACAGCACATTGTATGTTGTATCTGCATTCAGTTCGTATGCTTCTTCATTTCTCTGGTGGTCAAGAGGATAGTCAGCAGAGGTCTCAGAAGAATTAATTATGAACCTGTAACAAAACAATCTAATGAAAACCTGTCAATCTGTCTGCTCGTCTTTCTGATTCGCTGCCCATCTCTGCTCCTCATTAGAACAACACACAATTCATGCTAAATCCTTATTTTAGTCATGTTCATGTTGAGAGACATTTACCGTATCGTTGACCACAGTCAAGGGCTGGAGCTCAGGGAGAAGTCAGAGAGAGTTCACCGAATTATCATGCTGTATCAGGGATTCTGTAGTGTTTGATGATATTCTGTACATTAGGAAAACACACAGTCTGCCATCCCGCCACCTTCCTCTGCAGCCTTGAGCTACCACTTCATACCACTTTCTCATTAACATTCATTCACATTGAAGTTCGAGGTGGAAAACCTTTGCTTAATGGTTTCACAGCTACAAGCTTATGAATGCAACATTGGTTTTACAGAACCACTCAAACACTGTAATTTTGCCTCTGCGATTTGCTGGAGAGTCTTTGGTTTGCTGTTAGGAGGAACCAGACATAAAGTTACAGGAATATTGATGTGTCAAAACAGCGTCTGGTACATCTCCATTTACTCTAAAATGTGGTGCATGTGTCGACTAGTGATCAACTTCGCTCAGCCAGCAACACGCCTATAAAACTCCCTCTGATGAAATTCAACTTCCATGCCATAAACTAAGCACCTCAAGGCATCCTAATTGCTCAGGGTGCCTGCATCTCTGTGCTTTCCTGGCTTCTGGCTAAAAAAATATGATGAAATAGACTGAATGCAATTACAAGGAAGTCAAAAGGCTGGTGCTGGAAAATGCAACATGAATTATGTGGAGTAGAAGAGGTGCAGAGAATGTGAAAGGCTGCAGGTTTGACTGCCAGGCAAGGCTTAGCAATTTTCTATCTGGATAGACTCCCAGGAACTTTACCACAATTTAGGAATATTTTACTTTTCTTTTTCCTCTGTATGTCATGGCCTTGTTACATGAGGTTTCTGTTGGAAGATGCCTACTAATGGTCATGCTCTGGTCTTATAAGCAGGTCAAGTGTATTTTACTGGGCCACAAGTCACATTAAAGGTCCAATGTGTGGGAATTTCTCCCATCTAGCGTTGAGATCATATATCGCAATCAGCTCTCTCGCGCCACGCACTTCAAAGTACGTACTACGGTAGCCTTCACGCTTTTTTCAGATGGCGCTGGTCTCTTGCTCTTCTCAAAATCCGTTTTCTTTTGCTGGGCAAAGAAGAAGACTCCTGTTCCTGAAATCCTGATTTTGAATACGTGTGGTCCTCCACGTTTCCTTCTTCAAACTTGCCGGGGGCCGGGAAGCGACGATACCCATTAGCAGCATTAGCAGCACGTGCGAGTTTATCATGTGACAGCGGAAATTCGAAAGGCGGAGCAGTATGTCCTGTATGTCCCTATGTATTTGAAGATGGCGCATGAATATGGTGCGTCTGCCCCAGTTCATGCAAACGCAAATGTAAAATTTCAAGCCAATAGGAATACTTGGAATTGATGGTGGTGGTAAATATTCATGAAAAAGGACAAGTTTGTGAACGGGAAACACAGATTTTGATAATGAACAACTAAACACGTTACACACTGGACCTTTAAATTCAAGGTTTTGTTTTGATACAGTAATAACCAGGGTTTTCATAGCAGCACAATAAAATAGAGAGATTTGATTCAATGTTAAATATATCAATGATTGTTTTATGAATAACAATTGTAGCTAGGTAACTGAATAATGTTGTGGTTCTTCATGTGAGTGTTCTTTACCCACTCTGCCATTGTACTCGGTACATACTGTATATTAATTCCTTTTCTGTTACGGCCTCACTGTGCAAGTCATTGTACAGGCCGATGTTTCATTGCAGGGTTACATAACAAGTACATATTTATAGTATATTCTGTTTATTTATGCACAAAGCAGAGTTAATATATGTTTACTGTAATTGTTGACCGGAACAACGAGACGTAGATGGGAATTCTCAGGTGCAGAAGTCCATTTACTTTCTTTTCTGGTGAACTTGCAACACCATTAGCCAGTAAATAATTCAAGGTAGTTTCAAGTTATTAAGGAACTTTTAATTAATACAGAAGCTACAACATAAACACTGAAATACCAATTACTGTAGGTCTTATACACATGAATAAGACAGTATACGTGTCAGATTTAGACTAAAGGTTATTTTTCAGCTGTTGTCCCTGTATTTGTGGAAAACGGTTCCTCTGCTTGTCGCTGTGCTTATTGTGCACATGTTCTTCTAACAAACCTTATTTTTACCCTGTCACGCTGAAACCAGTTTCCATATAACATGCTAAAGAAGGCTCCTGTCAGGGGAGAGACACTGGCATTGTGTTGAAAAGCAACGGCTGCAGGCGAGATCTGGGAGCTCTGACAGGATCTGTGAGGAAAAGCTGATGGAGAGGAACAGAAAATCTTGTATTTCCTCTCTCCTCGGCCACAGCTGCTCCATGCAACATTAGGACAAAGGAAACAAACAGGACCCTACAGAAGCAGGTCAATAAGGAGCAGACATTTAATTTCTGTCTCTTCCACACCAATGAGCGTGGTCAGAAAAGTTATCTAAAGGATGGGAAGTAATTACTGGATGAATGAAGCTGTATTACCTATAAGTGTTATCGGTATGCTGTTTTTCTACAAATGCAAATGATTTGAAGTCACTATGAATATGAGATTTATATGAATAATGATACTTCAAAAGTTGTATGTTATGTTGAATTTCTCTCAGCATAAACTTTCAGAATAACAAAATGTTGACATGTAGATGTATAACAATAGTTTGTGCACTGCAGACTTTATTCTGTGTAGCATTAAGTTAACTTGGTATTGTGGTGAAGCCGAATTTTTCAACAGACAGTTGAAGACAGTTTCGAGCAGAGCTTTAATGACCTCTGTGTTCCTGGGGAAACTTTTATCCTTTTTTATAAAAGGATATTTGGACTTTCTCCTGAAGTGAGAATTATGTGTACAGACCTCACACTTAACTAGAATAAGGTTTTTTCCCTGTTTTTTTTCTTCTTGTTTCCCTCCCTGAGCTCTGCACTGCCAAGGAGACCAGGAGAGAGCTTGACCTTTTTTAAAGCGTGGGAGAGATTTAGCTGTCTTGGAGGACGAGCTGACCTTTTATCCTGAGATCTCCCGTTTGGATCTCATGCTGCTGAGGTAAATTTAAAATATTTTGGTGACTCATTCTGCAACAATCGAGTGCTGTGCTTCCTGTTTCTGCTGAGTGTGTGTAATGGGGTTTGGGGAGGGAGCTCCCAAATGTACCAGACCAACCTCTAATTACTCCGATAGGGATTAAACCAAACCCTACTGTATATGTGTGTGTGTGTGTGTGTGTGTGTGTGTGTGTGTGTGTGTGTGTGTGTGTGTGTGAGTGTGTGTGTGTGTGTGTTCTAGATTAAATTAGGGAGTTGGATTTTCTCTTTTTCCCTGAACTCTATAAAGGTTTTCTGACTTTCCGAAACAGGCTGGATGTCCCAAAGTAAAGGCAATAAGTGGACACTGTTCTCTTTGCACACCAACAGTGGTGGAATGTAACTAAGTACATTTAGCATCCACTGTACCCTACTGAAGTGCCCTTGAGCCAAACACCATCTTCTAGTTCTGGGATGCTGATGTGTATCTTCCCCTGACTTGGACTGCTATAGGTAAAAAAGCAACTACTGTACTGTAGCATAATGTTGGGCTGAATAAGCATTAAAGGTCCCATTTCATGAAACTTTCACTTTATGAGGTTTTTTTAACATTAATATGCATTCCCCCAGCCTGCCTATGGTCCCCCCAGTGGCTAGAAATGGCGATAGGTGTAAACCGAGCCCTGGGTATCCTGCTCTGCCTTTGAGAAAATGAAAGCTCAGATGGGCCGATCTGGAATCTTCTCCTTATGAGGTCATAAGGAGCAAGGTTACCTCCCCTTTCTCTGCTTGCCCAGAGAACTTGGCCCGCCAATGAGAAAGAGAGAGACTTCATGGCTTGCAAACAAGCAAAGTGGCAGTTGGTCAAGGCCCACCTTGCCCCCCCCGCAGCATTTAAAGCTACAGACACAGAAATGGCACATCCTAAGGAAAGCTCATTGAGGGACTGGCTCTAGTGGCTGTAATTCTGCACCAAGGCTGAATTTCGGGAAAGAGAGTTCAGATACAGTATTAGGGGACCACTAAGGCCTATATAAAAGCATCCAAAGAGCACCATGTCATAGGACCTTTAAAGATCAAGATTGTAATCACACTTACTAAGTCTTGCTGTTGCTGTCTTAGCCAGGTTTTCTTGTGGTTGAGCTTTTTTTCTTTTTTAATCTCTGCAGGCCTAAATAAAATAAAATAAAATAAAATAAAGGCTTAATCAAAAGAAAAGCTATTAAACCAACAAAAGAGTCAGACAAATCCATGCTGAGAAGTCAAAGGATTTTTTGTCCAAGGTCTTAATTGTTCACCGTCTGCGTGTTCAGACAACGGTTCGTAAACTCTAAGCTTATCAGAACCTCCTGGGGAAGGCACTGAATAATCTGCCTGCCCACAGTGAGTTTATCTGTTTTCTTCGGGGGTCATTTCTTATCTTGTATGATGGTGCTCTGAATAGTAAGGGCATACTGAGGAGAAGTGGACACTACAATAAGTAATGTCAAGTTAAATCATAAGCACCAGTTTGATAAATGTTTAGCTGTCTTTTTAACACTGATCTTTAAAGTTCTTTGGTTTGGATCATACCCAACCAACATTTATGTTTGGATCTCTTTCCACTCTATCAATACATTCTATTTTTGAAAAATTGTCTATATTAACAATTTGCTATGAAAATCAACCATTGTGGATGATCTGGCATGTTTAATTGGGATGAGTTGTGTGTACATCTACTCAGCTTTTGGAGATTAAAAATGCAATTAAGTTTTAGTTTAAATCTCTGTCAGGTGCAAACTGTGGAAAATATTTAAGCTGCATTTGAATATAAATTCATGCAAGAGTCAACCAATCGTCTTTCTCCCCGAGGAGAGTAAGAGATTAAATGTAAGAACCTTATTGGTACAGAAGACCAATCTTACTGTGTGTAATTACAGGAGGAATATATTAAGAAATAACAGGCTAAAGTTTAAAATAAAAGATGAATCAGCGGAGATGAGCCATTCACTCAATAAAAAAAATAAAACATTGAGTTAGAAAAAAAACACAATTGTTCAAAGGTTATGAATGCTTACCAACTAAAAGTAAATTACTAAAGCTAAGTAGAAAATGAAATTCACATATAGATATGAATATATATTAATAGATTGATGTGTACAGTTTCAGTTGGAATATTTATCAGTTGTGGAATTTAAACTTTAGTTTTCAACTGCATCGCTGAGTCTTCTTCAGCAGATAGAATTTTCTCAGTGCAAATTTTTCCTCTGGAAAAAGCAGGTAAGTGGACCTTGAGTTTTTTATGTTAAATTTGCCTCAGGTTAAGGAAAATAATTTAGGTTTAGGCTAAATTAATTTGTAGTTTAGGATAGGGTTTTACTTGATTTAATGTAACCAAAAAACTATTAATCTTCCCATGAGGTCAGACTCCATATTTAAAATATTTACATTTAAAACTTGCGGACAAACCAAAAAATCAGGAAGTCGTCTGACAATGCAGAACATACAGTAAAATCTAAATAAACAAATGCAAAGAAAAGTATTTGAAGCACGGTCTCTTAACTGGAGTTCATAGAAGCACATGATTCTATTTGAATAAGCTCCACGGCCCAGATGGCTGACACTATCTTCACCTGATGTAGCACAACAATAACCCTTTAAAGGAAGGCCTTCAACTTCAGTAACTGTCCATAAATCCCCAGATTAACTTCACAAATGGTCCACACCGTTGCCTTGAAGCATTTATTCCAAAACATTAACCGAGAGAGCGTGCTTCATCACCGTAAATTACTTTTGTTACTGCCGCTCCTTTTCCATGGGACTTTGCTTCAAGCACATCAAGCACAATGGTAAACAATGCTCACACCTCCCCACAATGCACCTCTCCTCTCATAAAGTGGTGCACCATAACATCCTGAAATATGTTTATATAAACTCAAGCAGTGGAGAACATAAATTCTGGAGCCTGAAATATATCATGGTGTGAAATGTTGGGAGTATGCACAGCTATGCAAAACCCATGTGGGACATAATGAATAGGATGGTGATAAATAGTGACCATAGTCAGCTTTATAGTCAGACATATTGGATGGGAAAGAAACTCCATTTTATCTCGGCCATCAACATGCATCTTTGAAATTTGAACTGGATTTATCTATGGCTTAATCATTTTATTTAAATTCATATATAAATACATAAACAAAATCATTAATGCACAAGCAGAAATGATAATAATTTTCTACTCATTGCCCCTTTTGCAGCATGAGAACAACAGGCTGGTGGGTTGTTTAACAGCATCCACACAGAGACAACTCTGTTAGGCAAAATGGCAAATGTCCTGCAATTTGCAATGGACCAGAATTACCTGGGGAGCGGATATAACTGAAACGTAATGGGTCTCCATGCTGAGTAGCTATTGAGACTCTTTACTTTGCTTGCAAAATGCAAATCCATGACGAATGATTTCCATTGCAGCCTTGAGTAATAAAAATAAATAAATAAATAAATAAAAACAAGCAACAAACAATTCCTACAAAAGACAAAGTCCCTTAGGGCCAGATTTATTAAGAAAATGACATGGCGTGAATGTCTGCTGCGTTTTTCATTGGGATCAGTGCAGTTCAGAGGTGGGATTTATATGAGATCACTGAGCTCAGAAAAGAAATAACTTCAAATTTAAGTTTGATGAACACATATCTGTCCATGATTTGTTTGCTTTACAGTAATCAGGTGTTGTGTTCATTAACAATAGCCTAATTGCTTCACTGTTGTTTCCAACAATCAGTTTTTAGTGATATACAAGCCTATATTTAATGCATGTTTCTTTTTCTGTGACCTAATAATCAGCCTCTGTTAAGGTCTCCTCCTATTACTGTAATTGCACAATTCTCCCTTAAGTGCATATGCAATGAAGAAAGAGCACCTTGCAGACACTCGCACAAATGACACACAAACTCCATCCTGGTGCATCTGCTTGATAAATACTGCACAAAACTGGGGCAGAATGTGTCAAATCTGCACCTGAAAAACACAAAAGCCTTTGTAAATCAGAACCCTAAATGTCCTGTTTAGATAAAAAATATATTAAGAAATGTAGCCATTCTGTCTATCTTCCTGAACCTTCATTATGAATGTAGCTTTAGGACACTATAATTTGGTCATCAGCCACTGACCTTAAATCAATACATGGAGTCAAGTCGCTGATCACCCAAAAGAAAACTGGCACCGAGACACAAGAGAGAGAGTGAGAGACAGACAGGTTTTTGTAAAGTTGCGCAGCAGATTTTGATAAAGCTGGCTGAATGTGAGAGGAGCTCATGAATATTGCATGGGATCCTATGACTCCATTAAGTTTTATATATGCAACTTTAAGCCAGCCAGCATGAAATTATGCTGTTTAATGCAGCTTCCAAAGAGTATTTATCATGTTCACATCAGTGCGGCCGCCTATTAAGGTGGGACTGTTTAGTATAGTAGGTAGATAACCACGAGGAAAAGCTTTTCACGCTAGATAAGAGATAAGCCAGTTAAAGGCACATTTCTAGCAACACAATAGGAATTTGAACATCTTGGTAAAGCGTTGTGAGTTTACATTAAACATCTGCATCTAACAGAAATTTATCAACACAAGTGGAAACAGAGAAGAAGTCTGTATCCATTTTTTTCCCAACACTTTTAGGGGAAGATGACTCAGGTTACATCAAATATTTAAAGCTCCCCTCCACACATGATTCAAGACATATAAAACTTTTCTGCTTGGAACAATAATTTGTGTGTGTGATAGGGTTTATCCACACAAAAAGTTCAAGTTAAAATCTGTTAAATGTACATATACTTCTTCATTGGAAAATCCAGAATCTATGAATATACAAAGGTTTAAGGTGAGAACACAAAAGACTCTCCTTCCCCCCCTTCAGCAGCTGAATGTGAAAACTTCAATTGTCAAACTACATCATTCTACACAATGAATGTCAAACATCAGAGTGAAGTAACAATACGCAAAACGCATTTTTGAGTTAGGGGGAATTTGATGTTGATGAAAGAGGTCAAATGTACATTTTTAATATGCATGGCTTTAATTGTTATTATTAATAATTATCACATAATAAACCATGGATCTATATACCTTTTACACAGCACATTTAAATGCACACCCTGAGCTATTTTGAAACGGTTGATGTATTTAGCTCATCCACACAGTAGCTCAGTCAGTGGTCTATCAGAGCAAAACAAAACAAAAACAACTGAACTGTACAAACTGAGTAATTAAAGTTAATTTCACGCATCTGCAGTTTGCGATCCAGCAGACAGCGAGGCATTAATCATAATTAGTTGAGATGCTCAGATGCCCTCTAGACCTATCAATCAGCAGGCCACCTCTGGCCCTGAAGCCGAGCTGCAGAGTGTTGTCTGCACTGCTGAGCAGGCCATAAGCTGTCAGCAGCCCTTCATTGACGAGTCAAATGCCACCGACGGGAAGAAAAGGGCAGCAAGGACTGTCACCAACCTTTTCCACCCAGGCAACCACCTGTTCGAAAAACCTTCCTCTGGGAGACAGGACCCGTCCGTTAAGAACAAGACCACCTGTTGTCTCAAAAGCTTCTTGCCAGGAGCTGCCACCTAACTGACACCTAACTGACACCCAGCCCTCCAAGGATTCACCCAGTGCTAACCCACATAATCCTGACAGTTAGCCTTGTTACAGTCACAGCCATCACATGCCATATATTATTACCCCTTATGAGAACAGCCTTGCATCGCTTACTGTACACAATCTTCACGAAACTGTGTGTTGCCAGCCAGGTAAAATAGCTGATAATGAAACACGCCCTGGGTGTGAGCATTGAAGTCAAATTATATATTTGTGCTGTAAAGTACAAAAAATTAATCAGCTGGGTTGTTTGCTTCTCTTGTTTCTGTCTGTCACACATGTCTTAAGGCCCGGACACACAGAGCCGACAGCCAAATGTCGGCAGAAAAGGCAATTGGGCTGATCGGTCTCCCCAAATTGGTCAAAAAAGTGCCTTGGAACACACCAAAGCGACGAGACGTAATACGTCTCCATAACAGCAGGCGGCGCTAATCTGTATTGTCGCCCAAAAATGAAAACCGGCAGCTGATTGGACGAACGCGTCACGTGGGTCTTGTTTCTTCCGAAATTCAAAGACAGACTGTCATGGCGGCTTGTTCAGAATACAATTTCATATTGTACAAAAATAGTTCACCGAAACGTGTTTCTGAAAACATTTTAAGCGGGAAATAGACTGTGCAGTTGCTGAATCTGTCTTCATTTCAGATGAACAAAGGTCAGTTTAAAAGATTTTCGTCAGATTTTGAGATACTCTAGTCACGCTCATTCCGCTCTCCGTTTCCGGGTTAGCACTCTACCAATCAGATGGGTCATTTGAGTCCGACTGCCGGCAGTGCCCACGCCGCCGATTATACATGTAAAATCAGCCAAAATGAAAGACAACGGCCCCTTGGACGGACGACGGCACGGAACACACTGAACAGACTGACCTCGCCAGACTGTCCACTGGCTGATTATCGGCTCTGTGTGTCCGGGCCTTTAGCTGTATTCTATTCTTTCCACTGCCGTGTGGGTTCTGTCATTCTCCTCACTCATACAAAAAAATTCCTTGGTCTGCTGCTAACAGCCTTAAAAGGCAAATGCACTAATTGCAAATCAGCAGATAGTCTGATTAGCAAGACAGGAACCAGTGCTAAGCATCATGCTAACAACATGCAGTATCAAGGGTGACAGAGTTTTTGAAACTAAGGGTGACAAAGCTTTTGAAACAGTCGCTCCTAGACTGTGGAACGCTTTGTCACATCTTTTAAGAGTGACGGCCTCTGTTGAAATCTTTAAAAAGCAGCTAAAGACACATCTTTTTAGTCAGCCGTTCGTTTAGCCTCATTGTTGACTTCATTACAATGTATCTAATGCTTTTGTGTTTTCTATGATTTACTATTTACTGCGATTTATTGTGCTTTTTGATTATCGACTTGTTTTAATGTATTTATTTATTTGGCCTGTGAAGCACTTTGAGACTCTGTCTGTGATAAGTGCTTTATAAATAAACTTTACTTACTTACAAACGTACTTATCAGAACGTTGGAAAATCCCATGGCAAAAGGAAATTCTCCAACATCTGCTTTTAAGGTAGATAATAATCATCACTTCAGGGGCTGCATTTAATTTGTAGGTAAGCAAATTTCCTTTCATTTTTATAAAAAAGTAGATTAATTTTTGCTGATAATTTCTCCACTTCTCCTAATTTGGAAGATGTGATTCAATTCTGGATGGAAACTTCCAACTGTGCACCACCAAACGCATTTTTATTTTGTCGGAAAAAATGCATTAGGCTCAGTGTGCATAGTTACTGGGATTTTTTAAATATTGCCTGCAAAGAATACCTAGTTGATCTGCATATGTGCTGGTCCTTGCAGGCAGGCAACACCACAACATACATCATAACATGGTAACTTTCCTATATCAACAGTGGAGTTGGCCTGGGAAATGGCAGTGAGAAAATTGGGGAAACATCAAATATACATATATAAACAATACCACTGTGAAGTCATCCATGCCTAACCTCTGTACCCTGTATGCATTTTCCCCTCATCACATGCAGAATGCTGATTTGAGAGAGGATTTTGGACCGTAACACAGAACCACAGTCACTGGGAAATGCTGATGTGCTATTAAAGTAATGACCTATTGTTTAAATATAAGCACGAATTAGAGAAAATATGTGTTCCTTCTTTATCTTACTAAATGAAACTGATTGCATTTTCTCAGTTCCTCTTTTTTTCTCTAAACTGCATGCTCCTCTGCTCACAGTCAGTCTCTGCAATACTCAATATCCTTTAAATTCATTAATTTCTATGTTGTTTATTGTCTTTCTCATATAAAAATTATTTTTCAATTCCGACAATGGTTTATATTCTTGGTATATTCTCATTATTTCGCCCCATTGCAACAGAATTGCAATGGAATCACATAGGAATACTGGGCTGTGCTGCACACCAGGAATACTGTTTTGATCTTGCTTCACCTGTGGATTTAAGCACATTTCACAATAAAAGAGTTGAGTTATATCTCAACAGGGAGTACTGCTAGTGGATTCGATTGCAGATACCTGCTAAGGCCCGTCCCAGTGTTATATTTGGCGGCCCAGATTGAGGTTCTTGCTGTCATTAAAGCAGCCATTGAGGAGGAAACTGAGATTCTGGTGTGTGCAATATCACATGCCCTAATGGTGCCATGCTAGGTCTCCCTTGCTGCCATGCATCAATCTTGCAACAGTCACACTTGTGTGACACTGTATGTCACACTGCAGACGTGATCTGGACCAAAGATCTCTCTACAACTTTAACAAAATGGATCTTTAAAAATCTCAGCATGCAGAAACAGCTGTGGGTAGAGATACTCAGATGGGTGGTGATATATGTTAATGAGACATAGGAAGGGTAGCCAAATCTGAATGGCTCGTTGAATCCAATGTTTTCTGATTGGCAGCTCAAAAAAAAAACTGACTGGGTCGTCTTATTTTACAGTCTGTGGGTTGATAGGCACTCCAAAAACCTAAATATATATGCACAAGCAATGAAAAAATTAGTTTTCATGATATGTCCCCTTTATTAATACCCAAGTAGATAATTGCAGGATACATCTTTTTCTTCACCTTTTTTGTGCAGGACATTTATGTTTGGATTAAATTAGCTAGTAGGATTGTGTCTCCTACTAATTATAATTCTTCAGATAGGTTTTCCCTGAGTCAGGTCATTCAATTTTTGAAATGAAAGAAGAGGCATGGTGGCCATGCAGTTTGGAGTGCACATCGACAATGATAGTTAAATGAAGATCAACATGTTGCAAAGTACATGCTACTTTGATCAGCATGATGAATGCAGAGCTAAATGTTCATATACACCACACATGCAGCTTCTTGCATGGACAGATACATCTGTCAAAAGCCAAATAACCACTCCTTCCCAAATTAGTGATTCAGGCTGAATATCACAAGCAAAAGAAAACTATTTCACAGACTTCTACATTTAATATCATAGGTCCACAAAAGTTCATCTGGCATTTATTGAAACTGTAATTTGTTTTCTTCAATTCACATAGAGCTGAAAAAAACAAACAAATCATAAACAAACAGAAGAGCAAACTCATCTCTTTTCTCCAGGCAGCCATGATTACACTCAGAGAAATCTTCCTGAAATCTTCAGCAGGGAAGACGGATGTACTGTGTCTGTGTGTGAAGGCGAGAGCAGGATGAGCACGTTGTATAGGTATCTATAGATTTCAGGAAAACTGTCTCAGCCCAGTCATTATTCTTATAGGCATGTCGGTAGAAAAGCCGTATCCACACCAGTGACAGAGGGGGGTATATCTTTTGAAAATGTGTTTATATTCTTATATGACTCTTTGTGTGTGCATTTCTTACCTGTCTGTGGCCTGCTTTTGTGTTAATATTTTTGCTATCAATCATCCCAGTTTTCCACCTCTCCAGGTCTTCATTTAAATGTGTGGCTCAGTGTTTGACAGCACAATATGTAATATATCTGTTTCAACTGGCTTTTGTATTTTCTATCTGTCTCATTGACTAATTTGCATGATGCAGCCAAATTCTAGTTTGTTGACAAGCGACTCAGAAGCGTGCTGTGTCTTGTGCTGTGCTCCATAGATTTCCAATGTAATGCTTAGTTCTGCTAATGCAGAAAATGAACACCAGGAACATGTCTGCTGTTCCACAAGGTACAGCAACCTGCTCTAAAACAAGTTTACCAAAGTTAAACATTTTCCAATTCTGCTCATGGCTTTAAACTTCTGGACAGAGCAGCAACATTAGTTGAAACAGCAGGTCAGTAACCTTATTTTGTAGTAAAAAATGTCTAGTAAATGTATTATTTTAAATGTCTTTTAGACAATTTTCAGCTTCAGTATCGCCTGCACCAGGAAGAGAACTATCACTACTTGAGGGGCTACATTTAATATGTATAAAGAAAATTTCCTTTTATTTAATAAATAAATATAAATTTTTGCAGATATTTCCTCCAGTTCACCTAATTTGGAACATGTAATGAGAGGTTAGACAATAATGTGCACACGGTAGTGCCCCAGGTCTCTGTGGTGGTGGATGGAAACTTCACTCATGTTCCAACTGTGCACCACCAAATGCCAATTTTTTCAAAGACACCATGCATTGGCCTCAGTGTGCATCAGTGTTGTGCCTGAACGCGTTCATTGAACGATAGTTCCTGAACTGGTTCATATTTTGGGTGAACGTGAACTGAACGTACTGTACAGTGTGGGTCATCTTACTTTAAAAAAGTAATTAGTTGCAGTTACAAATTACTTCTCCCAAAAAGTAATTGAGTTAGTAACTCAGTTACCAGATTGTAAAAGTAATTAGTTACCCAGCAAAGTAACTGCAACGTTAGTTTTTATGTTCTATAACGCTATTATGTTCTATCTTTAACGTCAAAGATGTTTATATTAACTGATTGAAGAATAAAAACACTATATACAGTATCACCTGTTGCTGACCCGAAAAATCGAGCGTTGCTTGTTTTAACAGAGTGGCTCCATCTCCTTCGCTGGAGCTCACGCTAGCTGCATTTGGGCTTGGGGTTGGGTTAGCAGCAGCAAGTGTCGTGTTAGCATGTGTTGATGTGAGGTGCTTCATAAGATTCGAGTTGATTGAGACGTGGATGAAGTCTTTTTTCCTGGGCATAGCGTGCATGTTACATAAACATTCTTGCCTTTAATTTCAATGAGGGAGAAGTAGTGCCGGGTACTCCAGTTCAAGAACCCTACCTTTGAATTTCCCTGGATTGTCGCTGTCTTGGGTTTAGTGGTAGTCAGAGCGTGCAGTGAGACATTGTGAGCAGGGCGCCCGCCCACCCAGCCAATCATCATCGCATTTGCATCATCCCCCCCACCCCCGGCTCTCTCCAGGCAGCTGATGTGTAGCCAAAGCCTGACACCTCACGCTTCATTCAACCAAGTAACGCGCCACTTTACATTCTCATTAACGATAACGGCGTTGCAACGATGGGAAAAGTAATTAATTAGATTACTCCGTTACTGAAAAAATAACGCCGTTAGTAACGCCGTTATACTTAAACGCCGTTACTCCCAACACTGGTACTGTATTACTGCCTGATGAACGTTACTGTGAGCTCGTTCATTCTGGTGTCTCTGAACGGCACGCTCTGTCAGTTTAACTTCGTTACCAGTGTCGCACCGCCGCATGCGTCATCAAAACAAAAAGCAGCATGGAGGCGACAAAGCAGCAAGGAGGCATCACATGGTCGTATGATTATTTAAATGAGTTTTATGACAAGGTCAGTGAGGATAGGAAAAATCTTACATTTCTGTGCAAACTTGCCGGCTTTCAAAAAGAAAATCCGCACTTCAGTCACATACACAGCAAACCTGAAACGGCACATTGAACTGAAGCAACATATGGAAAAAAGAACTACAGTACAGGCCAAAAGTTTGGACACACCTTCTCATTCAATGTGTTTCTTTATTTTCATGACTATTTACATTGTAGATTCTCACTGAACACATATGGAATTATGTACTTAACAAAAAAGTGTGAAATAACTGAAAACATGTCTTATATTTTAGATTCCTCAAAGTAGCCACCCTTTGCTTTTTTGATAGCGCTGCAAACCCTTGGTGTTCTCTCAATGAGCTTCATGAGGTAGTCACCTGGAATGGTTTTCACTTCACAGGTGTGCTTTGTCAGGGTTAATTAGTGGATTTTTTTCCCTTATTAATAAAAAAGCAAAGGGTGGCTACTTTGAAGAATCTAAAATATAACACATGTTTTCAGTTTTTTCACAATTTTTTGTTAAGTACATAATTCCATATGTGTTCATTCATAGTTTTGATGCCTTCAGTGAGAATCTACAATGTAAATAGTCATGAAAATAAAAGGAAACGCATTTGAATGAGAAGGTGTGTCCAAACTTTTGGCCTGTACTGTATGAACTAGTTCATTTTTGGAACTGTGAACTTAAATTTGTGAACTGAACTTTGAACTAGTTCATGTAGAAAGTGAACTTTCCCAACACTGCTGTGCATGGTTTCGTTGCCTTCAGAAAAATAGTTATTTGATGTGCAAACACTTTTAATGACTCATAATTGGGCTGAAGCACAACCTGTTTATGAGACTTTGTTGATGCATGACATGCAATGGTTTGCTCAGAGACTCGGATGTGTTCATTACAATAACTCACTGCTAACATTATGATTATGAAGCATTATACAGAAGATGATAACATCATAGATCTATATGTATTTTATTGTTGACAACATAATTTAAACTTTCAGTACCCATAAAATGACCTCTGTGTTTAGTGTTTCTGAAACACCAGGCTCAGGCCTGTCTTCCTCAGAGTGCTATTGTTACAGACACATCTGGCCTGCAGGCCCTAGATGGAGTTGGCAAGTGCACATCAGCCTGAGGTGTTCTCTGTTCCCAGCCAGTGAACAGTACAGACATGTTTTTTAACATAATTATCGATTTATGAAAGTTATAAGGTTAGGGTTATTGTACCAAAAGTAAATGTACTAAAATGTACTGTGTTTAATGGACATCCCGGCTAATAGTGTATTCCATTTGTACTCGGAAGTCGTATTTTCGGATAACAATCCAACATGGATGCCCCGTGCATCAACTGTAGTGAAAGCTGTAGTAATATACATATACATATATAGTAATATACTTGCACTTCTGTCTTATTTGTGTCTCACTAAATCAGTCATACACACAGCCCTGTACAAGTTCTATATGTGGACATGTTGCTGCGCTGTTTGTAAGCACATAAAACAGCGTAATGAATAATTACAATAAAAAATAATTGCTAACAACGGCTTACCTGGCTAGAGCTAACCCCACAATGAAAAATCCCAGTGGTAAGATGGAACGCATTCAACTTGGGTGCGAGCGACATCATTGCCAGCTCCGGCTTCCGAGTATCGCGGTAAATGGAACGCACTATTAAATGCTACGAGTCCCAAACTTAAGCAAAAGCTTGTTGATACATGTGTCAGTATGGCAGATGTCTGTCAAATACTTCTGCATCCTTATAAGATATAGAGCTCAAAAGAGGATATATATACACGTTAAGCATATATGTCACCTGCTGACTTGTTGGCCAGAGGCAAACCCTGATTCAACAAAGGTGTGCAGTACAGCAGATCCCACCCAAAAGGGGTTCATGGTCTCTGGCCGAAACACTTTAGCGATAATATTTAAATGAAATATGAATCTACAGACATTGACTTGTATTATTAAGTTCAACCTTATTCTACTTTGATAACTAAAATAGAAGTCTGTTCTGTCAACAATGGTTCAGATGATAAAACCTCAAATTATTAAAGAAAACCCAACTCCTGTCCTGAAACCAACAAGTTCTCCCCAAGTCCCAATTTTATCTTGTGACCTAGTCATACACTCAAACCACTCAGCAGGGACTCATACAGTCCTCACTGCTCACCATATGTTTTTATTTTCCTCTCACTTTAGCCACAAAACAATCGAGGAGATGGTACAATAAGGGCTTTTTATTTGACCCTGGACTTGAAACTGAAGGGTTTTTTTGTTCTTTGTTTTAGAAAAGCTATGGTTATCCATCTATTTTGCTTTGTCTGTACCAAGTTGCCTTTTTTTCTTCAGAATCTCAAGATCCCACAGAGCAGAGATGGGACAATTGAAGGTGATTCCGGCTTCCTGGATATAAAATTCTTTATACCTGATGGCAGGGGCGGACTAGGACAAAAAAATCAGCCCTGGCAATTCCGTCCCTTACTGGCCCAATTTCAGACGGTGACGTTATTTACTTTATAATTGCAAAAACCAGGCTCACATGAGATTATTACACCAGCAGCATGAGGCACACTTACAGGCTTTCATAATTAAATAATACTCACACTGGAGCAATTCATAAAACCTTCAAATAAACTACCATGGCACCATATTAGAATAGAATGAAAATGATTACATATTTAAAACATATTATTACATACTTAAACACCCAAAAGACCAGAGTATGAAGACATAGCAGACCTTTTAGTAGAAGTAGAAGCCTGATGGCACCAGACGGGAGGCTCCAGGCTGCAGCCGTATAGTCTTGCATATTTTTGTCAAAGTAGCGTGAAACGTCATTGTTGCCTCATTCTTTTTTCCAACGGCCCAAATCGGCCCAAGAGTGCATCTGCCCTTGTGACCTTATGTAGGCAGATGAAGAGAGTTTTTAGCTATGGTGTATTACATATTATTACATCAGTACTTGTTCCTTTTATTATTTTAATCATTTTAATTTATATTTAATTATTTTGTCAAGGAGTCACTTTGGGCTCGGGGTAATTGTAATAGCATTTTTGACTACTTTCAAAATTAGTACAGGCAGAACAGTGAAACAATATTTCACATCTCATCATACCAACTGCACATTTATCCATTGATTCTCAAGGGATCTCTGCGTCTAATATCGCAAAGTGCATTGGTTTGAAAAAAAAAACAGATTCCTGTTTCTGAAGCGAATCGTGGATAATGCCACACCATCTGCTAAATGGTTCCTGGACGTTGATGTCCAAATGTCATTAGAAAATCAAATCAGCACTTTGCAGCATCCCAATTTTGTCTGTGCCAGAAAATTGGAAAGAAAATTGGAAATTGTACAATGTGGATGAAATTAAAACTGATTTGAGCAACCTCTACTCATGGTGTGGTTAGTCCCACATATTACCGTAAACAGGAATTTTATTAATATTAAATTTGAGGCTGACCACTTTGTTGGTTAAACATTTGGGATTTCAATTTAACAGCAAGGTGGACCCTGGAGGAGATTGCAAGTGATGGCTCTGTGTAAAGGCAGCATGGCAGAGGTGCTGCTCACAAATGAAATCTAAAGACAGAGGGTTAAATTAGATGCAAAGGAAAACAAATACTTACGCTGTAGAGTCCTCATGCAAGACATTTTCGTAATCTTATCCTAAACCTGTCTTATCACAGGTATAAGATTACCCAGTTGGATCAAGCTAAATGTTATATAAGAGCAGAGTTTTGCTGGAAATTTTGTACAAGTTGTCGTCCAAACATGCTGCAGGGCAAAAGTGTTTCAAACGACCACACTCAAAGGCGGGGTGAAAAGCCGTCGTAGAGAGGGTGGAGGGGGGATTATCATTTAAATATAGGTATAGCGGTGCACATTTTCAGCCAGTCACTAGTGGAAGGCATTCAGAGTGTTGCACTTTTGTGTACACACAAGAAGTAACAGAAATATATTGTGTAATTCTGCTAACATTCTTACCTACACACACCTGGTCAATCGCTACAGCATGAATTTAAGATTGTTGTTTTTTTGGATAAATGTTATAGGAACTGTTCGACCATCCCACAAACACTTCAGACGGAGTATACTGGCCCCTTAAAGCAACACTAAATAACTTTTCCCGTTTCGGTCAACCTGCAGGTTGGAAGCGGAATTGTCCATTACCGCTGTCGTAATGTCTCATTATGTCTCATTCGAACTACAGATCCGCTACCCGATGTGGCAAACTTGCATAATGTAAGGTAATGGACAATTCCGCTTCCAACCTGTAGGGGGACCGAAGCGGGAAAAGTGCTTAAGTGTTGCCTTAAGCTACCTTATCCGCTCCATTTGGGGGCAGTTAGTTTAATTTACAAGAATGGCACCAAAGACAGAAGGATTTCACACAACTGCTGATTTCCAAAAGACTTGAAGCTCAGACAAAAAAATTCAAATTAGTGCAACCAAAACAATTAGAAAATATTACTATACAGCTGCCAATGACATTTCGTCAGAGCAGCGGTGTACAGTGACTTAGAGGGAATCTGGTACCTTAACCAAATAAATCCATTAGTCAAAACAAACACAAAGCATTTATATACTTATTTCTTTGCAAAAATTGAATTTCAATTTAGTTTTTATTCTTCAGTGATTAGAATGTGTGCATGTGTGTGATAAATGGTCCCCAGGAATGAGTCTCCAGACATTTACCGACACAGATGTCTCTTACATCGCTGCTCTTTGCAAACCTTTAAGTATTTGACTACAGACTCAGCGTGGAGATTGAGGGGGAGGAATTATAATCCTGCAAAATTAAGTTTAAGTGAGCACTCAGAGGCAGAACACAACCTATGACCCCTCCATCCTTTGCGGGTTACAAGAGGAAAAGGACCTGAGATGAGGAGGCTAGTGAGCAGCAGTCAAGGTGAAAGAGACACTTTTCTCCATCATTCTTTCTACAGGCTGCCTTGATATTGATATTATAAGCTTCACAAAGGTACACTGAGGTGCAAATTGATTTGGTGGTTTAAGCTGTGTCTCATGGAGGCTTATGTCTTCTCTCCTAAGCTGGTGAGAAACATGTTATCTTAACAACAGGAATGAAAATTATGAGAAGAAAACCCCGTTTGTAAAAACCTTTCCTTTAAGAGCCTACACTGTATACTTGACTTAGAAATCTAATGTGTTGGTTGAAGTAGCATTGTCAGTGTTGCATATCACAGGGATACTTTCTGACACAAGCTAATATTTGCATCTCATTTGGTAACATTAGCAAAATATGTGAATAAGCAGGTTTAATTCCTTTTCGTTGAGGCTTTTCAATGTAACACTTTCTTCTTTCCCAGTAAGGTCATGTGAGCTGTCATTTGCATATCTTCTTTAATGTGTTATTTGATAATGTAAGTGATGTTAACACTTTTTGAGGCTGTAATTGTGACTTATAAATAAACAAATAATTGACAAATTTGTTTATTCAAACTTTTTTCTTAATGTGCTCATTTTATCAAATTTTCAGGTTCATAATTGTATTTAGAGGTTGCACCAGAATAGGTTTACATGGTTTAATTAAAAAAAAAAAAACTATATTCTTGTCGTACTGTACATTGCTGCAGCTCCTCTTTTCACCCTGTGTGTTGAGCTCCCCATTTTAGCTACCGAGTGAGGCCTCTCACTTCTATTCCATCTTTGTTGGGAGTCAAACATGCGCAGTACCTAGGTAAGGAGTGGACTACTAGCTAGTCAGAAGCAGAGTAGGGCGGGCCCTGACAAGCATGCTAGTTGGATCCAAAACTGTTATGGGTTCGGTGTGTTTTGTCTTATTATGGTAATCTATCTGTTTTTTCTGTTTTGTATTTTTGCTCCGTTTCCTGTTTTATTTTGATGGTCTGTGTTTTCCTGCTCTTGTGATTGCCCTAATGTGTTTCACTTGTTTCCCAGCCTTGTGCCACCTGTCTTGTGTTTCCTCGTTAGCCTGTGTATTTAGTCTTGGTGTTCGCCTTGTCCTGTGTCAGATCATTTTGTGTCTTGTCGCCTGTTTGTAGTCCTGTGTGTTAGTCTTAGTGTTCCTGGTTTTTTCGTCTCCTGTCTTTGAGTTTTGTGTTAGTTCTCCCTGTGGTCTCTGTGCTCTGGTTTTGTTATCCAGCTCTGTTTTCCCTTTTTGCATTTTTGGACTACCTCAGTTTTTACTCCTTGTGTTGTTTCTTGCGTTTTCGCTATTTTGGATTCCTGCTGGTTTGTACCCTAAATCTTCACATCAAACTTTCTCCTGCCTGGCTGCTCTCTGCCTTTGGGTCCTCATCTTCCCTGAACCATAACAGAATGATCTGACCAATAGGACCCAGCAGAGTGCTTCCTTTTTTTCTGGGGGGTGCCTAGTTTTTTGTTATTTTTACTCACAACTGTTTGCTGCTTCCCACAGACCGGGAAAATGGATCATGCACATTCTATGCCGGATGAACTTTATGTGTTAATTTGTGACTCGATTGAGCTTAAAACAATGTGGAAGGAGACCGACAGTGATTGCCAAAAGGAGGCAATTCTGTCGTTTGCCCATGTGAAAGTGTCAGAAAAGCCTTGGCTAGAGGACTCTATTCCAGACTGGGTTATACGCTTCATATCTACTCCAGCTCATTCCTCTGCTAAGGGTTTAAGCCAGCTAAATCCACCAACGCTCCTCTTCTCTTCTCAGGGCCTACCCAGCAAACACCCACCAGACTGTCTGTCTGTTGCTCAGCCCACTAGGACTTGACTTTTGGATTCATGTCCTTTGCCCAGCCTACTCTAAATCCTGTCGGTGCTCCACCTGGAGGTGAGCCCGAAACTTTTTTGACCATCTTCCAGTATATGGCTAGGTGTGCTAGACAGACGGAGGAGGCCAAAGCCGCCAGCCTTCAAGCTAGAAGACAAGGGTCCAGTTCGCCTTCTTGCAGCTCCCCTGAACACCTTTCAATCGGCTCAACGGCAACCTTCTCTGTGGGCACCCTCAAGAACAAGCAGACCTTTGAAGGGACTCGCCTAGCCATATTCCCTGGGAACCGTGGAGGCCGGAAACGGGGAAGAAGACAACATGGCTCTTGATGCCATGACCTGCTTCACCCTATCTTCAGCCCAGAGTCCTCGCCATCCAGTGGCCCCGAGCCCGTGCTGTCCAGCGGCCCCGAGTTGCCCAGTGGCCCCGAGCCCGTGCTGTCCAGCGAGCCTGTTCTAGAGCAGACCAGTGTTACCAGTGTTCCTGAGCTGCCCAGCGTCCCCAAGCTCTCTAGCGTCCCCGAGCTTTCTAGCGTCCCCAAGCTGGCTAGCAGCCGCTCAGAGCCCCGGCTGGCTAGCAGCCACCCAGAGCCCCGGGTGGCCAGCAGCCCTCCAGAACCTCAGCTGGCTGGCAGCCTCTCTATACCACGGCTGACGTGCAGCCGCCCAGAGCCGCTGCTGACGTGCAGCCGCCCAGAACCGCCCAGAACCGCCCAGAACCGCCCAGAACCGCCGCTGATGTTCAGCCGCCCAGAGTCTCTGATGACAGTTCTTCAAGAGTCTTCCAGTCGCCCAGAGTCTTCCAGTCGCCCAGAGTCCACGTCGACTGACCTCCCAGAGTCCACGTTGACTGACCTCCCAGAGTCCACATCGACTGACCTCCCAGAGTGTTCGCTTACGGGCAAGCCTGGGTATTTGCCGTTCTCCGGCACCCCAGAGACTGCCCCACTGACTTTGCCGGTCTCCGGCGCCCCTGAGACTTCGTTGGTCTCCGGCGCTCCTGTGACTGCCCTTGAGACCGCCCCAGTTACTATGCCCTTGTCCTGTCCCCCAGAGACTTTGCCTTTGTCGGTCAGGCCCACTCCTGCCCCTCGTGTCCTGTCGGCACACCTGTCGACCTCTCCTATGGGGTTCAGCCGGAGCCGTCCTGTTCAGCCTCCAGGGGGATATTGCCTTCGCCGACGGCCTCCAGAGGGGTTCCGCCTTCGCCGTCAGCCTCCAGATGGGTTTCGCCATCGGCCTTCAGAGGGGACTCGCCTTCGCCGCCGGCCTCCAGAGGGGATTTGCCTTCGCAGACGGCCTCCAAAAGGGATGCGCCTTCCCTGTCCGCCTCATGAGGCGTTTCGCCGTCAGCCTTCAGAGGGGACTCGCCTTCGCCGCCGGCCTCCAGAAGGATTTTGCCTTTGCTGGCGCCCTCCAAAGGGGTTTCGCCTTCGCAGACGGCCTCTAGAGGGGCCCCGCCCTCGACGTCCTGCTTGGCCGCCTGAGGGGCTCTACCTTCGCCCACTTGTTCAGCCACCTGAGGATCTTCCCCGTCCTCCTTGTTCGTGATGGCATCACGAACAAAGTTTACCCACTGTAAGCACTGTCAAATATGGTAATAAGCTATTTTCACCTATTTAACGATTTTTAAATCTGATGACACCAGTGTGTTCCCCATCCCAAGAAACCCCAGGATGTATCCAAAATTATACACTGCCAACTTCTACTTATGAGAAATTTACCAATATATTTAAAAACTACAACTCCCACTAGAGACGCGCCCCAGAACCTGTTACAAAGATAGTGTACTTGTAGTTCTTCCGTGGGTGGGTGGCTGGATTTGTTCGGCTCCTGTTTTTCTGCTGTCGGCCGTGAATGGGCTTCATTCCGCCAGCCGACTGAGCAAACATTACATGAGACAAATACATGAAACTGTATTTTATTATTATTGTTATCTTTATTGCTTAAATCCTCAAATACAATGTTAGACAAAAACATCAATATTACGAATATTATTTATTTGTATATTATACTTTCCTATCCGCCGAGCGGTAATTACTACTCACTTCCGGAGTCTTCAGCTGATTTTTTTTTTTTTTTTTTTTTATGTTATTACAGTGCATAACTTACTGGAAAAAAACTGAGCAACGTGTTGTTGCTGGTGACAAAACCACTGATTAAATACGTACATTGAAGCGATACTGGCGTTAAACACCCGCTGATCGCTGGTCCGATTCTCTGATATGAATGCCCGCATTGCATTGTGGGATATTGGCAATGCGCCCAGCTTGGCTCATGTCGTAGCTTTGGGCTTTTCACTTTGTAAATCTATTACATGTACAAAAAAGATATATATCCCAATCCCCGAATAGCAATTTTTCAGTCATAGCTTAACAACCCTAACTAGACATGGCAGGCCTAACAATCATTCAATTTCCCCACATGAAAAAGTGTGCATGGGGCTCTATAGGCCTAATCGGCATTTAAAGGGTTTGAGAGGTGTCTTTTTGTTTTTATCTTTTTCAAAAGCAAATAAAACAACTGCATCCTTAACAATGATGACAAATGAATAAATGTGCAGTAGATGGCTGAAAGATGTAGACTTTATTTATATGGTCTGTCTCTTGTGCAGCCAATTTCAGTTTTATATCACAGCAGTCTTTTTCAAGAGACACTGAGAGTTTGATGATTGAACATTCAGGCAATTAATCAGCTCTTTTGACCCTTCTCAAACTGTATGTCAAATGACGACTGATCTGGCAGAAATGTTGACTGAATCTAAAACTATGGGGGCTCTACAGTAACTACTACAGAAAATGAGCATGAAATATGTGCGTCCACTTCACTCCACTAGTTTAGTAAATAGCCCATTCAAGATATACCTTGCACAGCAGCTGGATTCACATGATATCACGAGATCATGCGAGAATCGCAGGATCACATAAGTAATGTTTGTGTCTGAAGTATCAGCTAACTAAACCAATCAGCTTCCGGTGAGGAGCTACTGGTAGCTACAGGCATCGGTTAGGTGTGTGTGATGCGAATTAATTATGTTCGTTCAAACAACAATGGCAGATGTAATAGACATGTGGTTCATCCAATCATCTGCGAGGTATTTGTTTTGAAAGTGCCTGCCCTTTTCCCATAACGCGGTAAGGAACTGCAACATGCGGGACGCGATCCCCGGTCTCCGGGGTGAAAGTCCTGTGTTGTTTGACCCATCTACCACACCGACCAACCTCCCTGCGCGGACTTTCGCCTTATCAATACTACTCGCTACTGTCATCGTTCTGTGCTCATGAAATATGCTTCCCATTGAAATACATTGCTTTAAAATTTGTAATAAGAAGGAAAGAAATATACTTAATTCAGGAAAGTTTGTCCTCCATCCTGTCTATTGAGTCCACTAAAATTCATGGCCACGGAACATTCTTGAAACTCCAAAACCCTCTTCATCTGTTCCTACCAATCTGTCCATAGAGCTATAAAAGCCCTGAGGAGCACTGAACTGTGCCAACTCAGGTTAAAACCCTGGAGACTGCAGCTGCAATTGACAAATCTAAACTGTAACAAGGACACGAACCACAGAGGGAGATATTGGAGGCGGGGGGTAACAAGCTCCTTGGTTTTGTATGTGCATTCAACTGAACCGTGGATGAACAAGAAGCCCAAAGCAAAAACAACTTTCCTTTCAAGTTCAAGGTGGATGCCAAGAGTTCTCCCATGGCATTCTGAACATCTTTTCAGGCAAAATGAGGCTTAACGGCTGATTATTTAGTTGTGAGTGAAGAGGAGCGCAAACAAGAATTAATATGGATTTTGAGATGGAACAAGGCGGAATGATTAGGTGTTTAGTTGTAAATGAAAAGAAGTGCAAAGCAGAATCACTCATGGATGAATTGCATCAATGTCTTAAGCCTCTAATCAGCATAACAATGACATTTGAATGAAAAGTGATAACTAGTTTTACAAATTCTCTTATCAGTAATTTACACCTGTGAAAACACTAGTTTTAATTTATTTGAAGGTAATCACATGGATTTTGATTCCTGAAAAAGTAACAAATCTGAAGTGGATATGTTGCCTCTCACACATACATTTGCCCTGCCTTTTTAACATTAGATATACGATTTAGGCTTGTGTTGTTGACGAGGATTCGGATCATGATACAACACTCAGAGAAACACTGAGGCCGTCTTTTCACCCCGCTCCTCTTAAGTGTCAGAGAAAAGGAGTATATAAAAGGGGGGCTTTCTTGATTTGCTAAAAACCTGTCTATATATATATCCGTATACTTCATCCATAGCCTATACTTTGGCTCAAATGAATACGGCCATCCAATTATAATGTCCTCATCCACATTGTCAAAATAATTTAAATATTGAGCCATGGCACTGAAAATCTTTAAGATAACACAAACCTATCATTTCTGTAGCCTACTCCGAAACAACAGACTCCCAGAACTCCCACGCTCACAACGCTGTCTTCGGACAAAAAGTCACGTCATGAGATCGATAATGTTGTCAGACACTTTTAGTAACAATCACTTTTAGTGGACAAAAATCAAGGCTGCACAATTGCCCCATTAGGTTACATTACAGCTCAGTTTGCACTGGCTCGGCACTGCAATCTCGCTGGACCAATTTAAAAGATTTTGGTCACATCAGTCTATTAGACACAAATGGATGGGGAAATTGGGTCCAGGTTGAAAAAAAAAAACGGTAGTTACCTTTTAAAAGCTAAAATGTGCCCTTGGAAATTGTACAAATCTGTACTTTGGAGTGTACTACCCCAGTAATAAGCATTACCTTATGATGGCAAATCTGAACTCAGTACAACATGAGAAACAGCCTTCAGCCAAATATCACATAAAATTGTGCATGACTCAGACATAGTTGTCTGAAAATGGCTATAACGCAAATTTTCTTGACATTACCTTATCAGGCTAGAAAAAGTACATATTAGTACCTTATGGATCAACTACCACCCTTTGAAGATACATCATCAGCAGTTGTACCTTAGAGAACATGGACCTCAACCATACTCTCACAGACTTGGCTCACTGGCCCCTCTGCTTTGACCTTTGGCCAGAAACAGCATTACCAATGTATTACAGGAGCAGAGACTGAATAATTACACGGAGGAGCTGAGGGAATTTGACGCATAACACAAGAGGCTGGATATTCCAAGCATGATGCATATCAATACTGCATGGCATTTGAGTTGAGGTATGCCTACATATCTGATTCTGTATGGTGTAAAATCACAGTGTGGGTGGTGATCATGATGAGTCGGTTTTGAAAAACTGGACGGTTTAGAATCCAGAGATATCACATTGCAGAGAAAAAAACTGTCTTGGTAAGCCTGGGCAAATTATAACAGCAACTATCCAGCAACACTCCAGCTATTGTGTATGGCAGCCTATTGCTTCCATAAAAAAAAGTAAAATTTCTTCTTATAACAACATTTCAACAATCAACTTATCATAATGTAACTGTAAATGTTTCTTGTTTTTAAATAAATAATAGCCTAATAGTAAAACACAGTCTATGTGCATGTTCATTCGTACATAAAATTACCGATCCTTTCTGTCTAATGAACACAATGCTGTTTACTGCTGCCGTGGCCATCTGTGCGTGGGTGAGCATTTAAGACGTTTTGCGTACCGTACCTTGTCTTTCGAGTGAGCGTCTTCTGGCTAATTGCAACATTGAATATTTCTGTTGTCCCAGGCTAAATATTCTCTGAATTGAAATATATTGATAGTATATTTTTGCACCTAGGCAGTTATGTATGGGTGTGCATGTGTACAGTAGGCCTACACTTCCACCCTTCTCTCTCCAAAAAATAGGGCACTGATCAATATTATCTAAGCATGATTATCGTACAATGGATGTTTCACTACATACTACAAATGCAGCCACCCACGTTTCAACATAATTGTTTCAACATCATCGCTCAAATTTTGGGAATTAACTGGAGGGCTATATGTAGTCACAAATGTGTACGACTTCTTCCCAGTTTACTCTGATCATGGGCAGCGTCTTGTATTATTTGCAAGTGATCCCCATTATAAGGTCTGCTGTTTGTACACAAAGGATGGACAGTTAATACACCATTAAATTAGCAAAATACCTTATACTTGGTTCACTCCTCAACATTTTCATCAGCAGCAAAGCAGGTACGTGTGCTGCTGTGCAAGGAAAACTTCAATTGCAGCATTTTTGCATACGTACTGGTGTGAGCTGATCTTCCAGGGTGAAGGAACAGGAACCGTTGCATCATCTATTGTAGCTAAGGTTTAATCTGCCTTAAGGGGGAAGTTAAAGTGTATTCTTTAGCCCCACCTGGGCCAGCCTACTTCTACAGCTGTGCCCCATGTCTGAACAAATGAACCAAACAAACTCATATTGACTTATATATTTATTCATGGATTTATCTGTGCCTCCCATTCTGCAGATATTTAAATGTATAGTAATAATACAATATGGAGTTCAGAATTGTGCCACTAAATGTCAGTAAAGCAGGTATACTACCAGTTATTTTAAAAAAGTAATGGTCAAGGTAGTGCAAAAAATGTGACCTTTTTTTTTTAAATATGGGTGATGCTATGGGTGATGAAAGTCAAACATTGTTAGTTAATCACCTTATGCCAATTTCTATCTATTTGCACCTACTTTAGGCAAAATTTGATTAACCTACACCTGAATCTGTAGCTCCCCTCTTTCTCCCCTTCCTCCTTTTTCAGCAAAAAAAAGCTCTGAAAACATTCTGTACACTGCCTGCTTAGCACTAAAAAGCAGACAGACACAGCAAGAGACTAGCCAGTGAACATGGAGTTGGTAGAGACCAAAAACAGAGCTAAAATAGATGAGTAATGGACTGTAGGTTCGCCAGGTGGACAGAAACACAACTCCAAATGAAGTTTTTTGTACATCCTGACATGATACATATGTGTACCAAGTTTCGTGAGTCTACGTTAAACGCACTCCAGGGGCTAAATTTTTTAAACTTTCTAGGGGGTGCTAGCGAGCCATTTTCGTGCGCCTATTCCCAAAACCCTTAAAATACGTAAATTTTCACCAGACTTGATGCAACCGCCAAATTTGGTGAGTTTTTGAATATGTTAAGCCCCTCAAAAAGGCAATTCATTTGACAAAAAACAAAAATAAATAATTCCTTCAGTTTCAATAGGGCCTTCGCCGCTGTCGGCGCTCGGGCCCTAATAAATGAAAGTTTTGCCCGGTAAGTGTCGGAAGTGTAAATGAGCAACTGCTTGATAAGAAGTTCGCAATATTAACTTAAAATGTGATGTGTTCACAAATTATATCTGCTATCTCCAGGTGGCCAAAGAAAATTAGTTACTGCAGGTCTAAGATATAATTCACCATCCAGCCTCAAATTTAAGGTTGTACTTTTAAGACTTTAAACTAAAACTTTATAGAAACTAGAGGTCGACCGATAGTGGATTTTACCGATACCGATAGCTAGGTTGGGCCGTATATTTGCCGATAACCGATTAATCGACTGATAGTATTTAGAATTGATAGACCCAAAGCAATGACGATCTCTAACCTGGAGGGATCTATCTTTCCCACTATATATTCTCTGTTCTCGCTTGGATGCCCATATAAGGCGTAATGTATGACGGACCTGCCTTCCCATTGGTTGAAAACATAAACAAAGTCATCATGGGAGATTCCCTTGTCGGTAGCACGGAGTTAGTGGCAGAAATGACCGAAAAGGTGATGAATTATGGACATCAAGTGGATAAATCTTGGATGTAATAGTTTGGATTCAATGCTCAACAACCCCGAAAAAAGGCACAACTTCCAGGCTGGATAGAAAGACACCCCCGTGACAGCTAAGTCGTTAGCTTTTAGCTGCAGCAATCAGTAAGTCTCTACGTTTAAAAGTTATTAAATTATCTAATTATGAATCAGAGGTGCCGTTTGGGATCGTGGACGATCCATTTGGGTCGGACTTGCGTTTATTTTTGTCAGTGTTTTAACCGCTTGAGGTAATTTAGCCTACTACTAATGTTTAGCGTCATCTCAGCTTCGAAAGCAAGCAAACATACTGTGCTGTTATTTCTCTACTAATGCAGCATCTATTCAACAAATTAATAACTTTATAATGATATGACAAAATGTACTGTATACATACCGCGCTTCTCAGCCGCTGCAGCAACGGATGCAACCAGAAAAAACTATCGGTATGGATTTTTGCCGATAACGATAGTTCCACCAATCAACTATCGGTGCCGATTAATCGGCAAAACCGATGAATCGGTCGACCTCTAATAGAAACCCTCCAACCTTCCCTCAAAAGTGCAATGATTGTTCACATTAAGCTGTCCTTAGAGCTATGGAAAACTTGAGAAGCACTGAACTGTGCCAACTCAGGTTAAAACCCTCAGGGATGGAGCTGAAAACAACAAATCACACCACAGCAAGGCCACGACCCACAGTCGGGGAGGGTGGAGGCAGAGGTAACAAGGGCTTTTTATTTTGTACAAATTCAGCTATCGATCCTGTGTGTATTTAGAATGTGGCTCAATATTTGATTCATTAGTTAGAAATATGTATATTGACACGTACAGCTGGAGCACAGTGCCCTACAGCTTCCTTTTACCTCTAACTTTTGTTTTGAAACAGATTCCAACGTAAGCCATCTTGACCTCTTGTATGTATCTTAAGCAAATAACCAAGAAGGTTCCAACATGTACTGTACATGTTACTGCAAAACATCCAGTTTCCATCATCTGTCAAGACAGATGGAGGTTGAACAGGTGATACTGAGGTCCTGCTGACATCCTGTGAGAGGAACTGAAGCGGTGAACGATCTGAGGGATGAACGCCGACCGTTTGCGTGCATAATATCAATAAAACATGAGGTGTTTAGAGACTTTGTGTCCGCTAGATCGCTTTTATTTATGGAGCTTCTTCTGCATAATGCTGCTGAAGATATAATCAGCGGTGCCGCAAAGCCCAGTGATCTATGTCTATACTCTTATCTGATCACTGAAGGGTTGAATGCTGGCGGGGCAGGGACGAGATGTAGCAATGTTCTGAATTAATAGTCTATGTGTAGATGTTGCAGTGTCAAAAACCAACCACTGCTTCTAACCTCAGCCCTATACGCCTTCTTCCTCACACGTATTTGCCCTGGTGATAAGAGACAAAGATGATGTTGAAAAATGTTGAAGAGAAATTAATTTATTATCAAACGTTGAAGCCCCAAGGTGGCTTGGTAGTGATAATTGATATGTATCAGGAGAATTATTAAATCCCCTTGGAAGCAAGCAGAGTGGAGACTGTGGAGGTGCTTAAGGAGGTGGGCAATCTTGACCCCCCCTTGACCATTGATATGTCTCCAAATTACAAAGACAACAAAAAGTAGCAAAGGCAAAAACAAACTTATCTTGCATTGTTCTGGACGAGCAATCTAATCATGATGACAACGCTTAACGCTGACACTTTTGGAACCATACATACACACTGTGCACAGTGAATGATGCCAATAAAAAGTCTGTTTTGTTTTTAGACCTGCTTGCTCAATCGTATTTTTCAACTCGACACAATGTTTTGCCACTCTTAAAGCCACATTGGTATGCCACATACATTTTCCAGTAGGGTTATGATAAATACAAACTGACAATAGATGTCTGCGATGTCATTTATAATCATGTGGGTGGCGATGCCGTTCCTGCTCGCAGCGCTGCCATCTCATCAGATGACTTATCAGGGAGAAGGCCGCTGGTAATTATCCAGGCCACCTCTAGAATGCAGCAGGAAAAAGCACCAGAGAGTCACCGCAGTCTCAGCCCGCCTCTTCTCTTACCACTGATTGCTGCTTTTTCATCTGCACGGAGAAGCATTAATCAACTCTCTTCATTCAGGTGAGAGCCCATTTATACATAACACTTGACACCAACCTTTGGTGGGCAGTGTGTTAAATTTAATTATCATTCCAGTGAGCCGTGGAATGCTTTTGCCCACACGTTACATTAGAGACAAGCGGAAATCCTAATGGTATTTAGGCAATTTTGAATCATGTAAGCCTGTAATGATAGTGATACAAAATGATTATTAAAAATTGACAGCAACAGACCAACCTCAAATTAATTAACAACACCATCGCTACACACTTTCGGCAAGCGGCTTGCTGCGTACAGTAATTAAAACAAGTACAGCAACAAAGTATCTGTTAACATGCTGATCTCAAATGAGCTGCAAACATGCATTTAATATGCTTGTAAAAATGATGTGATGCAGCTGCTGGTGTAAGAGTCTTGACATGATGATGTTCCAGCATGTCCTTTTTGAGTGTGTTCTGTGTTCATGCACACTGCACTTTTACCGACATCCTGTGTGCAATGAGATGTTAAGCTCCATTGACATAAAACATCTATGGATGTCTCCTCATCAATTCCGTCTGCTAGCAAACAACAGAAAAATGCCTAACAGTTGCTGTGTGGTCAAATTCACTACTAACAAAGTAAAGAACTCGTAACTTAAATTTTTGTAAGCTGCCGAACCGCAAAAAAACTGAGTTTTTATGAATACTAAAGAGGATACAGATGTGAGGAATTAACAGAGAGTGGGGAGTCTGTGGGATCCTGTTGGACATAACATTAGCTTAGTGTCAGGATGGTTCATTGGTTTTTTACCCTGTTGGTAGTGAATATCACAACACAGCAGCTTATATGGATTCTGTTGTTTGCTACCAGACAGAATTGACATCAAGTCAATGGAGAGCGAAGAGTTGTTTTCTTCTCCGGTAGGCATGGCTTTCAGAGTATGACGCAATGCGCTCTGTCTCTATATGATGCACAGTAGCCTATTCGCCAACATATTTGGTCAGTGTAGTATATAGGTGGATATACAGGTTGCTACATGCACTCAACAACGAAGAGGCGCCTAATGAGACTTTTTTTAAGTCACACTAAATGTCAGTCTGTTGGTCGAGCCACCACTTTGGTATCTCAGAAATACTGGAAGTAAATGAATAGAAAGCATCGAGATGCCCTCTGTTGACGGCTCTATTGGAATGAACTCTTGAAAATCTGTTATTGACCTATGCTCTTTGTTGTACAGCATCACTAACCACAACATCAAATATGTCTTAATTTCCAGTTTCTGAATCAGTCTTTAACCTCCAACTTTTGTAGTCATAAAAAATCACTTTGACATTTCCATCTCCTGGATGCTTTAGTCATTTAGTCAGCTGTCTTTATCTCCACTCCACAGACAGATGCATATAAATACCCATCATTAATGTCATGTAGTGCATAAAGAGAACCCTCTGCTGAAAAGTTTAGGAGGAACAACAATCTGTGATGTAAATTTATGTTAATTTAATTTCGAGAGAGAGAGGGAAAGTGCTGCTGTGTTTCAGCTTCATTTAACAGGGAAACAAAAGACCTCAGCCGCCTCTTAACACCACATTTTCTTCTACTGTTGTTAGCCTTTTTCCCCACAACAGGATTTGAATTTGCATGTAATCCGTGAAAGTTTACTTTGAGGCCATCAGCGAGGATTATGGGTAAATCCAACATTAAGGCCGGTCAAAATGTACAGTAACTTGTTTTCAGTAGTTGGATATATTGGCACATTTTGAGTAAAACAATTGAACATGTACACAAAGATGACTCAAAAAGCTCATCTGCCTTCTAAAGACATTCTTCATTAACATCGAGGGCAGCCCCGTCAGTCATAATGGGTGTCACCAGCATACTAGTGCAGATAAAAGGATGCACATCACTTCAATTTGATTAACGACTGAGAGATAGAGAGGGAGCAGGTTAAACCTGTTATGCCAGTGAAAAGAAGGGTTTGCACATCTCATATTATCTAATTTCTTGAATTGGACGAGGACATTTTTTACCCTTTACCCTTCGACTCAGATGTGAAGTATACTGCTAGACTGATGAGGAAAGTGGGACCAGGTGTGCAGGTGGGTGAGGCAGTCAGGTGATGGGGAATGACGGTAACAGGGGTTAGCCTATATAAGGTGAAAACAAAACAAAGGGTTGATATTAATGATAATGCTTATTGTGTGAATGCTGATTCAGCAGCACTCACAGTATTGCGTGTGTAACCTTTTGGTCACCTACTACTAATGCATACTTATAGCTAAAAAACATCATTCAAATATCAAAATGTTCAGCTCTTTAAGGACATTTGTGATTGTATTCAACTTTTTTCTACCATTTATACTTTTTAAAATATTAAGGTTTTTTCTCTCTAATTTAAAAGTCGAGCAATCAACAAATCAAAGACTTATTTTGCGACATTCTATACTAGACTTTTATTTAATTTTTTTTAGATTATTTTTTAGGCTCTTCCGCCCCTAATTCGACAGGACAGCTAGGTGAGAAAGGGGAGAGAGAGGGGGAAGACATGCAGGAAACCGACACAGGTCGTACTCGAACCCTGGACCTCTGCGTCGAGGCACAAACCTCTCAGTATACGTGCACCCGCTCCAACCACTGATCCAACCCAGCCACTATACTAGATTTTTTTTATCACTTAATATGACTTTTTTCGATATACTATACTATGACTTATTTCTCACTTTTTTTGACATACTATACTATGACTTTTTTATCACCTTTTTTGACATAATATACTATTAATTTTCATGACTTCTTTCGACATACTATACAATTACTTTTTTCGACATACTATACTATGACTTTTTTATTACCTTTTTGGACATACTATACTATTACTTTTTTTCACTTTTTTGACATACTATACTATGAATGAAACTGTGCTACGACTTTTTCCCACAAACTATGCTATGACTTTTTTAATCACCCTTTTCAACATAGTATACTATGAATTTTTTATGACTTTTTTTGACATACTATACTATGACTTTTTTCGACATAATATACTGACTTTTTTCGACATACTATACTATAACTTTTTTATGACTTTTTTCGACATACTATACTATGACTTTTTTCGACATACTATACTATGACTTTTTTCGACATACTATACTATGACTTTTTTATGACTTTTTTCGACATACTATACTATGACTTTTTTCGACATACTATACTATGACCTTTTCCTACAAACTATACTATGACTTTTTTAATCATCTTTTTCAACATAGTATACTATGACTTTTTTATGACTTTTTTTCGACATACTAATAACTTTATGACTTTGTTCGACATACTATACTATGACTTTTTTCGACATAATATACTGACTTTTTTCGACATACTATACTATGACTTTTTTCGACATATTATACTATGACTTTGTTCGACATACCATACTATGACTTTTTTCGACACACTATACCATGACTTTTTTCCCACCAACTATACTATGGCTTTTTTAATCACCTTTTTCTACATAGTATACTATGACTTTTTTATGACTATTTTCGACATACTATACAATTACTTTTTTCGACATACTATCCTATATCTTTCGTATTACTTTTTTCGACATATTGTACCATGACTTTTTTATTTTTTCAGCATACTTTGACTTTTTTGAAATACTATACTATGACTTTTTTTATCACGTTTTTCAACAAACTATACTTTGACTTTTTCCGACAAACTATACTATGACTTTTTTGTTACTTTTTTCGAAATACTATAATATGACTTTTTATTACTTTTTTTGACATATGAATTATTTCAACATACTATACTATGGCTTTTCAAGTTCAAGTTTAAAGTTCACATTTATTGTCATTTGCATTTAAAAGTACAAAGTCAAGAGAGAATGCAATGAAATATGTGTTGCCCTGGCCCTCTCTTCTCATAAAAACTATGAATATATAGATATAGTTTGAAAAAAATATAATTTAATGACCTGAATACTTATTTTTACTTTTTAATCAATCACCTTTTTCGAAATAGTATACTATGAAATTTTATGACTTTTTTCGGCATACCATCTATGAGCTTTTTCGACATACTATACTATGACTTTTTCATGACTTTCTTTGACACACTATACTATGACATTTTTCAACATACTATACTATGACTTTTTTCAACATACTATGCTATGACTTTTTCGACATACTATACTATGACTTCACAAGTTTATTGTCATGTGCATTTAAAAGTACAATTTACAGAGAGAATGCAATGAAATGTGTTTTGCCCTGGCCCTCTATTCTCATAAAAACTATGAATATATAGATATAATTTTAATAAAATATAATACAATGACCTGAATACTTTTTTTACTTTTTCATGACTTTGACATACTATACTATGACTTTTTCCAACAAACTATACTATGACTTTTATTATCACCTCTTTTGACACATATACTATGACTTTTCTATTACTTTTTTCGACACACTATGACTTTTTTCGACATACTATGCCTTCTTTATGACTTTTTCGACATATTATACCTTGACTTTTTTATTTCTTTTTCAACATACTTTACTTTGACTTTTTTTGACATACTATACTATGACTTTTTTTATCACGTTTTTCAACAAACTATACTTTGACTTTTTTCGACAAACTATACTATGACTTTTTTATTACTATTTTCGACATACTATAATATGACTTTTTATTACTTTTTTCAACATACTATACTATGACTTTTTCAACATACTATACTATGACTTTTTCAACATACTATACTATGCCTTTTTTATTACTATTTTCGACATACTATAATATGACTTTTTATTACTTTTTTCAACATACTATACTATGACATTTATGACTTTTTTTGACATACTATACTATGAATTATTTCAACATACTATACTATGACTTTTCAAGTTCAAGTTTAAAGTTCACGTTTATTTTCATGTGCATTTAAAAGTACAAAGTCAAGAGAGAATGCAATGAAATATGTGTTGCCCTGGCCCTCTCTTCTCATAAAAACTATCAATATATAGATATAGTTTGAAAAAAATATAATCTAATGACCTGAATATTTTTTTTTACATTTTAATCACCTTTTTTGACATAGTATACTATGACTTTTTCATGACTTTCTTCGACATACTATACTATGACATTTTTTATCACCTTTTTCAACATACTATACAATGACTTATTTCGACATACTATACTATGTCTGTTTTTCCACTTTTTTCGACATACTATACTATGACTTTTTATCACCTTTTTCGACACACTATGACTTTTTTCGACATACTATACTATGCCTTTTAACGACTTTTTTTCAACATACCATACTTTCACTTTTTCGACATACTATACTATTACTTTTTCAAGATACTATACTAGACTTTTTTATAACTTTTTTCGACACACTTTATTATCATTCTTTTCTACATTTTTATACTTTGGCTTTTTCTCACTTTTTTCGACATACTATACTAAGACTTTTTTTCATCATACTATACTATGACAATTTTCAACAAAACATGACTTTTTATGACTTTTATTCAATATATAATACTATGACTTTTTCATCACTATTTTCTACATTTTTATACTTTGGCTTTTTCTCACTTTTTTCGACATACTATACTATGACTATACTATGAAAGAACATTACTTAAACGTTCTCTTTAACTTGCTCTCACGACCACAATTCTTACTTCTTATATATTGTGCACAGCTGATTGAGATTTCTTAATTTGACCCACCCATTTCCTATTTTACCAACTCATTCATTACTCTTTCTGTTACTTCTTCATCCACATTAAAGCTGGCAATTCAGTTTAGCATCAGCTTTTACAAAAACTTTCTTACAATATTGGTATTATTCAGCTCTTTTAAGACATTGTTATTTATTAGAACCATTTCCACTTTTTCCACAATTAAAGTAAAATCAAACACAATTCAGCATTTCAAAACATTTTTATTGTTATGCAGCAAAAGTTTTCAGTTAACCAAACCATCCTAACAGAGAAAAAGCTAGAAGAAAATCACTGAAAGTCACTCACATTACATTTATTCACAAAATATGTCACATTATTGTAGTTACGGCTGTTCAGTTAAATTAGGCAGGCTCAGCACAAAGTAATTCACTTCTAACCAAGAACATGACCTTAAATGTTCAGAAGCCGCTCAGAAGCCACTTTTAATATAAAACTGTTCCTACATCTTTGTCCTGGCTTTTGACAAGGGTTTGACAGCTGACTACCAGGCTGTGATTACATGGACACTGGTTCTGTGATTCTGTGATTGAGGCATGTGTCTCGTATATACACCATGATTTGTTTATTACTTTCATAGTGTTAATGCTGTCAATAAGACATGTAGAGTCACATACTAGTCATGTCATCAGAGGATAGTTGAAAAATGTAAACACCATATTCTTGCAGAAATTCCCCAAAACACAGATTTTGTTTGTTTCATTTTGCCAACTTTGAATACGTTTTTACAGGTGAGCAACAAATACTGCATACAAGGAACAACAACTCTAGTGCTGTTTAAACACATACTGTAACTAGTTGTAAGTGTTGCCTCGCTATTTGTTTTACACAGGCATTTTCAAAGGAAGCGCTGCCAAACAGCAGGTGTTTAGAAGAGCAAATGCTTTCATGAACTGTGAAATCATTATTGCGTGGGATTATTCTGTGCTAGAGTATCAAAAGAGACATTTGTTTATATGAAAAACCATAAAAACATCTTGCAGACAGAGCTGGGTGAGAGAGACAACGATCAAATACTTAGCTATAATGAGGTAAAATCATTGGGCCTGAAGCTATACTAAGATTGGGGGGGAAGCATTTTCAACATGTTTTCCTAAAAGTAAAGTCCCACCCACGATTCAAAGTATTGCAGAGACAGGGAAGTATAAATATCCAATATTAATATGTGGATGGCTGGTTTTCATTACATCATTTATATTTCATTGTCAGCTTCTCCTTTCTTTCTATTTCCGTTTCTGATGATCTTAGTCTACCTGTCAGGCAAACACAGATTAGTGCTTCAGCAAAAACACATTAAATGTGTGCAGAGCGAAGAAAGTGACATCGTCAGTGTTTTATAGTCCATGCTGCTTTAAGCTTCACTGTTGAAAGAGAGGGATTTTGGTGTTGGCTGCTCACTGTTGGTTGTGCAGGCAATAAGTAAAAGTACAAAAGTCTTGTTGTAAAGTTTTTATTTTTCTCATGATAAAAAGAAAAAGCTCAGCGAGTAACATAAAAGCTTTCTGACTAACTCAAAGACATAAAGTGTGGACAATACCTTTTTAGAGTGACTTTCATTTTGTATTCCTATATACAGCAGGTGCTCAAATTATGTTGACTTATAACTTCTGAGACTGTGCTTTGGCAGAGCACTTATGAAACACCCATGTAAATCCAATGTAAATGTCATTTCTTTCCTATTTTGACACAAACTGTATGGCTCTAAAATCTCAAATTTCACAGAAGGTTCATCATCCTAGTAGAAAAAGTGCTTTTTATAAATTAACACCAAGTCCAAAAGTTTAATTTAACTGGAACAAAGTTGTTGTGTTTTGATCAACACATCACTTCTGCATGTTGACTTTTAATACATTGTTTTCAATATGGCAGAGAAATATTGTTAGAAGCACATAAATTCCCATTTACATTTTTTTATATTTACATCCTTAAAATGACAGCACAAAGGAACTAAAGAAAATCATAAATTGGTCTGTTATTGACTTCACATCTTATTGATCCACTGGTAGCAGTGGCTCAGGGGCTCTGTGTGTCTAGTTACGCACTGAGCTCTTGGAGAATCATGCCGCTCTGTCCTGTCAGATCAGTGGGACGTCGGGCTCCTGCTAAATGAAGTACTCTTTTTGGTTTTCACTGGGAGTGCTCAGACAGTCCGCCTGGCTACTGAAAGGGAACTCGTGGCCGTCTTCAGGCTGTGCTGCTTTGACTTCCTGGTTTCGACACGTCTCTTTCCTGCTGCAGATGAATCTGGCCATTATCGCCAATGCAGACACAGTGACGAAGATCCCAACGGCGATCACCCCTAAAAACACAAAAAAAGATTTAAAATCACATGCATGAACGTAAGTAACCTGCTTTCAGCAGTAAACTGATTTCTTCAAGGAATAGTTCATCCGGACCACTCGTTATCTTGCCAACAGCTGCATAGATGAGAAGATCGATAACACTCTCATGTGCGTTAAAGGTATCCTGTTTTCATTGTCCAAGGCACACGCACAAAGGTGACAATGTGATACGCAGTCAATGGTTTGACACTATTTTACCGATCTACAGGTAACTGGTAATGCCAAGAAACACAACCATGCACAAGCAAAGGAAGGGAAGAAGAAGAAGAAGAAGAAGAAGAAGAAGAAGAAAAATGGCTAAACATGGATGTAAACGATGCAGGATTTTGTCGGAGCTTGTTGCTTCAACAGGTGCTTCATAAGATTTGAATTGCTACTCGACAGCAGATCTGGTGAGCGTCTATCGCTACATCTTTATATACGGTCTACGATCGCTACGCAGCCGTAGGGACAACAACGCTAATTAGTGAGCTTACATTGCAACATGTTTAATGTTACAGGTGTGTCAACTGCAGCGGCTGTGCAAAAAGGAAACAAGATGAATGAGGACATAAACGTCAACATAAATATTCCATCCGTTATAACAACCGCCTCGCTCTACATTAATTACTTGTTTGATTGGTGTATCATTGCGCCACCATAAGGTCCTGCGACGTCAGATCAGAAGCAGCTAAAGTAGACCTATCTGTCTTCTTGTCTGCAAGCGTTCATTTTTCACAAAAGAGAGTAATGCGAGTAACAAACTCATTTAAATTTCAGTAATTGTAATTGCGTTACTTGATTAAAAAAAATATTTAGTTACATGCTCATTACCGCTAAAAGTAGTGGAATTACAGTAACGCGTTACTTTGTACTCCCAACACTGTGCATTACTGGCCAAACAATTGTATTACTGGGTTTTTGACAAGGTCTTTCAAATGCTCACATTTGCATAAGAAAGACATCAATGGGAAGTTTCAATGAGGCAGCAGTGCTAAAGGATGAAAACAAGATGATTACTACTGAGATATCAACATATATATTGTATTGTTTTAGGTATAAACAAACCCAAATATATATCACTCCAACTTCTGGTTTTATTTGTAAAGCAAACTTAACTTGAGGCACAAATTACAGCTTGACTGAGTTGAACGCTGCACCAAAAGAGTTTTTAAAAGGAAACACATTGCACATTGGAATTCAGACCCAAACTCTTTATCACAGCCAACCCATTACTTCTCCTCACTGCCTCTTTTTTTCCTCCCCAGCAAGATCAAAACTATTCTCCTCACTTGCATCCAGCTCAAAACTGGAGAATTTTATCCTTCCCATCCGACCTTTGCAATGTAACTGTTACGATATTTTAATGAGATGGATTGCATTACCTCCGATTAGAGCTGAATCACTCTTGATGGCGTTGACTAAAGGTTGACCTGGATCCACAGGACCAGTTTGGTCTGTCAAGAGAAAGACAAGAGAAAAAATAAATAATAAAATGATACAAAGATACAAAGAAATAATGTAGAGCAAAGATGAAAGGGGGAGAACAAAACAATAGAAAACATGAAATAAAAAAGAACGATGAGGTAAAGGAGTGTATAGGGACAGATAGTCACTGTGAGACAGTCAGAACAGACAGTGCTTGTTGAAAGCCTCAGCACAGCCTCAAAGGACTTCACTACAGTTGTCTGACTAACCTCAGCTGTCGTAGTGCCATCACTTTATCTGCTTACTGAAGAGGATGGTTAATGAGCCCATAAAAAAAGTCTAATGAACAGCCTGCAGAATACTATTAAAAAACATACCAGAAAGGGAGATGGTGGGGTGGTTAATGTTTTATACACTAAGTGAACATCTTAGAACATATAAACGTCACACCCAAATACACACACATATATATATATATATATATATATATATATATATATATATATATATATACACACACACACACACACACACACACATATATACATATATATATATATATATATATATATATATATATACACACACATATACACATATATATACACATATATTTACATATATATACATATATATTTATACACATATATATACATATATATGTATATATATATACATACATACACATATATATATACATACATACACATATATACTCTGTGTATATATAGGCCTATTAGTCTGCGTCTTGTACCTGATAAGGAGTGGGTGGTTTCTGCCGCGTAGGGATTGGCTGGAGAGGAGGTACCACAGCTCGACTGGACCAATGGACCGCTGACAATAACAGGGCTGTCAGGGTGCAGCAGAGCCGCTTTCAGAGGACTGATGGAGTTAAAGCAAACACCTGACAGACAGCCGGTGAACCCAAGAGAGGCCAAGCCGGCCAGCTCTTCATCTATCTCATCAGAGTCTGAACACAGAGAGAGAAACACAGACAAGAGAGGCTGAGTGAGAAGATTTGTTATCAGCAAGTTCCAATTACACATTTGGAATATTAGGAGTGATAAACATTTATCTTGACGAGGCCACGGCCGCGATGATAAGTGGTATGTATCTGTCTTAATCATTTTAATATCCATATTAGACACTGATAAACTTGCTGGAAATTATTTTGCTGAATAATACACTCATACTGGATGAAAAACAACACATCATCATCATCATCATCATCATCATTGAAACAATTATTCCTAACATTTTCATGCATGCTAACTTCAGTATGGTTATGGTATTGGAAGCTTAGGCAACTGTTAGGTTATATGGTTACATATATTAAAAAATAAACTGTTTTTCAAACACTTCATGTTCTGTATTCTTTCCATTTGTCATGCAGCACTACATAAAGGTTGCACAACTTTTTGCATCTAGACTAGACATAAATCATGTCCTCCAGAATCTACCAATATGAAAACTAATTCTGGGGAGACAGGTTGATCCTCCCATAGGCTTAATACTCCTTCCGCCACTGCGAAGGTTTGAGTATTAGGTTAAAATAAAGCAAGGTGCTGTTTTGGTCGGGGCATGTTGCTTTGGGTACTGGTGAGACAATATACAATACAGAACATTCTGTTTTTGTAACAGATCCATGAGTTTGAAGGCCTATAAGGTGCCAAAACACAGCCCACAGACATTTCTAATATCATGAGAAATGATTGTACAACTCTGTAAAGTTATCACAGTGGCAACTATTTTATCACAATGACTATTGCGAGAGAAACAATGGAAATACAATGCCTTGCCAGATAATGTTTGCATTAAAGAAGACTCCCATTCAAAACGAATGAGGAGGGATGTTTGTTTTCACAGTATTGTAAAACAAATTGACCCGTTTTGTTGAAATGGAGGCTACCTTTTTATCGTGAAACTCCACATGTAGCAGTTTTAATAAACAGATGGTAAGCAACAAGTCGAAAGCCACACTAGTGGAGACAAAAAAATGTTAATTACACTGTACCAGATGAAACAAACTGCACAACAGATACTTTTCTATTTTTAGAGTCTGCTAGAGGTGAGGCAATTGGGTCATTGAAATCAAAAGGATGTATTCCCTTTTGTGCAGGAAGATTCATGGTAATCTGCCTTTTACATTATTATATTACCTGGTGCAAGTGTTGTGGGAGGAAAAGGTCTAAGGGGTCACCAACACATTAGGACTCAATCCTCTGGGGACCATGACAATCTTCAAAGTTCAATAAATGTTTGGCCAAGAGTTTTCAAACCTTCACCTTCATGGACTTAAGTCTTGCTCAAGTGAAAATGTTGATGATGATGGACACGTGGCTACTTATAGGTAAAACGGATTGCCTCTCAACTGTCATAACAAAACGTGAAATTACACACGTTAAAAAACTGCCATGGAGTCTTACTTGTGGTTAATGTGCTTATGTCACTATTTATGACAGCAGGTGCTACATAAAATCTTCAGTATCTATAAATGTCAGTGTAAACTACAATTATTCCTGCAGTGCAATTTGATTGCACAGCACATCATTGCCAGTCATGTAAGTTATTATCAGAAAGGAGATACTTTTCACCACATACTGTAAATGGGACACTGCAGAGTGGCTTGGCTGGAGAGGGCTGTTTATCAGCTGTATATTTGATCAGGCTTTGATTAAGTTTTAAATTGAATGTGATCCTCTGAGCAGCAGGGACCCATTTGACTTTGAATTATAAATCTCATGGCACGTGTATATCTATTGAGCAGCCTGCAAGATGAAGTGCAAATGATTGAGAGGGGAGAAAAAGTTAATAACACAATAGATTTATTTACATATGTGACATTAGCTTTTCTAGCACTGCAATAGTGTACTATATGTCTCCACTGTTTAAGAAGACACACTTTTTTCTATTTATAACAAATTAAAGCACAGGCATGCAGGGGAGTTAGCTACATATTAAGTAGTCAAACATGTCATCTTTGTGATGAAGGAATATTCAAAAATATGGTCAAAACAAAAGCCAAAATTTGGAACTAAATAAGTAAAATTTTGCATGAATGGAAAAATACAGTATGTAAAAGAAACAATATACTATTGGATGATGTTGCAACATTTCTAATATACAAATGAATACTGGTAGTATTAGGTCTTAAAAGTGCTGAATAGAGTCTATGCCTTGTTCGTGCGAGCAGTCCAATCCCACACTGACAGCACTGGCCTTGTATCCACCAACTGATGATTACTGTCCACCTTCACCCAGCTGCTGCCCTTTACCTCCACCTCTCTCTGTATCAGTATCTCACCCTCCCTCTCTCTTCATCATCTCCCCTCCCTCCCTCTCTCGGTAAGCAGCTCAGTCTCTCCATTCTTTCCTGGTCCATTAGTTAGGCTGATGGATGACAGTGCTGGGAGGGAATGACAATATATCAACTATCTTGCTGCCTCTCTGATACTGATATGACTGCCCGAGTCCTCTGGCTCAGCAGAGGGAAGGCTGAGTCACACATTAACATGGCCTGGGTCAACAACAACAAAACTATTTAAGGAGCGAAATGTAACAACGGCCCCAGCATCAATTTGTACTTGTTTCTGACATGTATGCCGTGTTTTGGTTTGAGTAGAGCATGAGATGTTTTTTTGTTTTTTTTTATTCTATTTATCAATTTTGCTTCTTCCTGGTTTCAATTTGTGTCATATTAATTGAGAAAAAAACAAGGGTTTTCTGCTCCAAGAGACTCTCGACATGATAAGAGGGTTAGAAAATGGCTGAATGCATGCATAGATGGATGACAACATATTATGTGATTCTACAATGTCTCCATCATCAATCAACAAAAACAAATCCTACACATAGCAAACTTTTTCAATGGCGTCTAAGTTAAACTTCTGTTAAAACAAACCTGCTGTATGGCCTTCCACATGCCAAAGATTGAATGACTTTTATTGTGAAGCAGTTACAGCTTCCTGTAGCTTTAGTCACCAATGTTAGTGGATGCTAAGTCCTTGGTGTTAGCCCAAGAATTGAATCTACCCAGTGTAATTTCAGGAGCAGGACCACAACTCAACCTTGTCATTGCATTTTCCCAAAAATATCTGCCTAACCTACTCCTCCTGGCCCACCCCAGTTCAGGCCTCGCACATCAATGATGTTTTTCTTTAATACATCGTTAAATGCATTTTGTTGATGGTGTGGTCCTTGCTAGTGAAACAGCCATAATGAGCTGATCACATGGAAGAGCTGAACTCCAGTTATATAAGTATGTGCATAGCCAACTGTCGTAAAGGCAGTCATTGCAGTCAAGCACACTGGGCCTGATCACATATACATCCATGTAGTGCTGTGGTGGTGATATCAACAAAATCAAAACCTACACTGTACGTATCAAGTTTGAGATTGCTGTTAACCCCTATCGTCACATATAAAATCCAGCTTTAAGGTAAGGGATAATGAATTATATGATAACCCTAACTGACATGCATAATCACTGAGGTATGTGTTTTTTTAGAAATATGTGGGATTTTTTAACAAATACTGGTCTTATACATTAAATAATTACATTTAATAATATAAATCCAGAATAGTTTCTAATTGAGAACCTCTTTCTATACCCAGCCCCATGTTTGTAACAGCACGTGTGTCTCAGATGGTGCTATCCAAAAGTAAATTATATATACAGTATATACACTCACCTAAAGGATTATTAGGAACACCCTACTAAGACCATGTTTGACCCCCTTTTGTCTTCAGAACTGCCTTAAATCTTTGTGGCATTGATTCAACAAGGTGCTGGAAGCATTCTTTAGAAATGTTGGTCCATATTGATAGGATAGCATCTTGCAGTTGATGGAGATTTGTGGGATGCACATCCAGGGTACGAAGCTCCCATTCCACCACATCCCAAAGATGTTCTATTGGGTTGAGATCTGGTGACTGTGGGGGCCATTTTAGTACAGTGAATTCATTGTCCTGTTCAAGAAACCAATTTGAAATGATTCTAGCTTTCTCTATCCTGCTGGAAGTAGCCATCAGAGGATGGGTACATGGTGGTCATAAAAGGATGGAAATGGTCAGAAACAATGCTCAGGTAGGCTGTGGCATTTCAACGATGCCCAATTGGTACTAAGGTGCCTAAAGTGTGCCAAGAAAACATTCCCTATACCATTACACCACCACCACCAGCCTGCACACTGGTAACAAGGCATGATGGTACATGTTCTCATTCTGAATCTGAATGTCTCAACAGAATTCGAGACTCATCAGACCAGGCAACATTTTTCCAGTCTTCAACTGTCCGATTTTGGTGAGCTTGTGCAAATTGTAGCCCCTTTTTCCTATTTTTAGTGGAGATGAGTGGTATCCGGTGGGGTCTTCTGCTGGTGTAGCCCATCCGCCTCAAGGTTGTGCGTGTTGTGGCTTCACAAATGCTTTGTTGCATACCTCGGTTGTAACGTGTGGTTATTTGAGTCAAAGTTGATCTTCTATCAGCTGGAATCAGTCGGCCCATTCTCCTCTGACGTCCAGAGGAGTGCCGCATACTGGATGTTTTTACTTTTTCAGACCATTCTTTGTAAACCCTAGAAATGGCTGTGTGTGAAAATCCCAGTAACTGAGCAGATTGGGAAATACTCAAACCAGCCCGTCCGGTACCAACAACCATGCCACGCTCAAAGTTGCTTAGATCACCTTTCTTTCCCATTCTGACATTCAGTTTGGAGTTCAGGAGATTGTCTAGACCTGGACGTTACCCCTAAATGCATTGAAGCAGTTGTCATGTGATTGGTTGATTAGATATTTGCATTAACGAGAAATCTTACAGGTGTTCCTAATAATCTTTAAGGTGAGTGTATATAAAACAGAGGTAAACTCAAAAACATCACAACTCTGGTACAAAGTATTTCCTCTTCAAGAGAAGCTTGGGGCAGACGGATCAGTCCTGTAGAGGAGACTAAGAGTGATGTGAAAGTAAAATGTTCTGTCAGGCAGGGAGAGGCTGAACTATACTGTCTGACTTCCTGGTTTAGTTTGAACCCTCCCACAGCAGCTGAGACTTATCTGTTGTTATGCTGTATCGCAGGGCACTGACTCCAATCTTCCAAGTAATTTGTTCTTTTCAATCTCTCCTCATTACCATACAAAGTGAAGGACCTTTTCTAAAGTTATAACCATTACAGCTGTCTGAAGCCCCGCTCAGCGAAACAGACATAAAGATTGTATTACTCACCTCTTCGATAACAAAGACAAAGCGCACCAACGTATACTGTATTGTCTGAACTTCGGCATTAATGAAAAAAACAATGCCATTTACACAAATACTTTACGTACCTATTTGGCTCGTAAGCGCATCTAATGCCACACAAGGACTTAAGTGTGAGGCTCCCCCTTAAGCCATTTCTAAGGTTTTTGTTATCCACAGTAAAGTGCTCTCTTTGTGACCATTTGAATATGGATGTCAACTTGTTTATAAAAGTGCCACGGCTGTTGCTCATACTGCAGCTTTCCCTCTGGTCCACCCAACATGATGAATAGAAAACCGCAGAAAGCTCCAGAACGGTGTTTTGTTGCATATGGCCCAAACATCTAAGTGCTGTTATTCAAATGAGTCTGTCTAAGTGCTGGAGTCTGCTCTAAGAGAGCCTCACTTACCCTGCACTCTGCCCAGAATGAGTGATTTGATGCTGTTAAATTCCACATCAGATGTCAAGTTGAAGTCCTCTCTGGTATTCTGGTCGATCTGAAAGATAAATGTATATCACACCTGTAAAGGTAAACGCTTAGCAGGTAGAAAGCAAAGACTGATAGTGGCAACAAACTGTCAATGACAGCTTTCTATCGTTAAGTGTTTAAACAAAGGCAGCTCTGTGAAGAAACGACAAATGGCTGCAAAGAAGCAAGCAATTAAAGCTAGCCGGAGGTCTGACCTGCATATTTAAATGGGATTCAACCCCAAAAGCTGGAAACCCATCGACCCGTGAGACACAGTGGTTCACAGTAGCTGAGCAGAGAAGTGGAGCAGGTTCTGAGGTGGTAAATGCCTCAGAGAGAGACACTCTTTTATAACAAAAAGAATGTTTGATGTATTACTTTAAATCAGATGTGGGCTTTAGCGAATCATTTTGGGGAATCATTTATCAAAGAGACATCTGGTAATTTTGATTGACCTGAAACTAAAGTAGAGCTAAAACAGGGAAATAATAGCTTGAAAAAAGAGAGGACCTGTAACATTTATGAATTCATATTCTATTAGGTTTCCAAAAGCTTTTGGTCAGAGAAATATCTGGAAATTTCGGTGCCCTAGGTAAGTTATCCACTGGCACGCCTCAGGGGACTGATCTTTTACAGTAATTCTAATTTTTTTTATACTATGATAATAAAATAATTTGAAGATTACTGCTCACTGATGTTCACTGGCTGCTGTTTCAATATTTTGTGGCTGGTCACTCACTCACACGCTGCGTTAAGCGTTTCAACAGAACACAGTGAGAGGTTTTTGACAGCTGTCATTCATGGAGAAAACATCTGGATTTATTAGCCGATACCTACAAATCAAAATGCCGGGATTTGTACCCATCTTGTTCCTGTGGATCAGCTTAGGACATCCTTACTTTCATTTTGATTTCAGATTATTGTAAATCATTTTTATTTGTGCTGTAGGTGAGTAGAGTTTAGGTCACATCTGTGCACACAGTTTCCAGTTTATGAGTATTATCCCACTTAGAATCATATTATGATATGACTGCAAGGAATCATAATTAAGGTGCATACTCATATCTCTCTATACATGATTAATTTACAGTGGGCGAGTGAACCGCAGGGCCACAAAATAAGCGTCAGCCAGCACTTTCAATAAAATGACAACCACTGTCAGCTCCAGTAGCGTCCCTGTGCAGTCTGCTTTTACACTATTAGTGCAGTGCGAGCAGTGTGTTTAATTAACAATACAATACTCTATTTGGATGTCAGTCTGACAGAATTTGTAAAGGAAGATCAACCATCTGAAATTAATTACAAAAGATTTCTTCCTACTCTTCGGTTCACAGTGCATGTGGTAATCTGTGTGATCACAGTGTAAATTATTGAGTGTGTATGTGTGTGTGTGTGTGTGTGTGTGTGTGTGTGTGTGTATACCTGAACAGAGACAGTGTCTGCCTGTCTCCTGATGATCACCGTGTGCAGACGTCCATCAGCCAAGTTTGTGACTCTGCTCCCCAGCACCTCCACATCACCGCTGCTGTGCAACTTGTACCTCAATTCTAGCCCATCTTTGCAAACACAGAAGAACAATACAGTATTTGACTCGGTCACTAAATAATGAATGTTACTCATGAGATATAACACAGATCTAATACAAGCTGCTGCTATAAACTGAGTGACATAGATAATCTGATGTAACCTTTACATTGTTGCTGATTGGTACACAACTTATTTTTAACAGTCTATGGTACAAACATGTCTCAAGTTAAAGAACCAAGACAACATTTAACTAGTCAGTGATAATTAATTAAGCACTTCAGCCGTTTTACTCAAACATTTCCACATTTTTGGCAGTGAAAATCTAAGAAGACACTCCTTTAAAGAAAGAGCATTTCATCCGTATATCTGAATGTCCCAAGATACCAGCTGCTGAATTAAGAAGCTACAAACCATTTAATACTTCGAGGATTAATATGTTATCTCTATGAATAACACTCCATGATATGAAATCAATTTCCCCCTTTTTTACAGTTACACTCAATAAATTACACATCACTGAGATCATTTGGATGCTCCAAGATGTCTGCAGACTTTACAGATAAGCAGAAATAATAGGAAATAATCTCTTTTTAAAGATCTAAACACTTAAAGCACTTTTTTCTACTCACTATGTTGTTTTTTTCAGAGACTAATAGGGAGTAATTCCCCTATCATAAAAGCACATCTTGATAATAACAATCTTGCAGAGGGCAAAGAGTGTTTCAGACTCTCAGTGAATGACTAAGACAGTTAAGTTTCTGTGTGCAGCAGCTGAGGCTCCTGTTACTGCAGCAGGAGGAGAGAGGTAGATGAGAAAAGCCTCTGTGGTGCATCCAAAAGAAACCTCTCTCAGGGATTTAATTAGATACTTTGGCAAGAGTGCAGATACCTGATGACGACTTAATCAGCTCTTCAAAACCTGCTATCCCTCAGCTTTCTCTCATTCATTAAAAAGCTGAAAGCTGCTTCCACTAACATTTGTCTGCCGTCACAACTATATAATATATATATATATATGTATATATATATATATATATATATATATATATATATATATATATATATATATATGTATGTATATATATGTATATATATGTATATATATATATATATATATATATATATATATATATGTATATATATATATATGTATATATATATATATATATGTGTATACATATATATATATATATATATATATATATATATATATATATATATATATATATATACATACATACATACATACATACATACATACATACATACATACATACATACATATATATATATATATATTTATTGTCCGGTCTATGCACCACCTGCTTTTTTTGCACTTCTGGTTAGATGCAAATAAAGCTGAATCTAATCTAATCTAATTTAAAACTGCACGCTAGTAAAAAAAAATTAAAAATAGCATGTAATTCAGCCATATTTACAAGTTGCAGACACCGGACAATGGCAAACCCTATAATGTTATGCAGGAATACTGGCATTGCTCCCTGCCAACTGGAGGGGAGCAAAGCTCTACAGTGAAATGAGTGAAGAAGATTTGTACAGAATAAATAATGACAATGGCAAGAACAAGGGAAGAAGGACCCCTGCTGCTTATCATTTAATAGCAACTACACCAAATGTTTTCTTTGAACCTGACACTGTGCATAGCAATTAGCATGGCTGCGTGGAGAAGGAGGCAGCAGAGGATGACAGACTGAATGCTGAGGGATAAAGAAAAGGAGAGGAGAGTTGAACATTAGCAAATGCAAGAAGAATGAGATAAGACAAGGGGTTGTAGAATTGAATCTAGCGAACAAAACGAAAAGACAAAAAACATCAGTGCCCTCACCATGATTGTTGATGAGCAGGGCCAGGTACTCCCTGTAGAAAGAGTTAACGTAGAGCAGCAGAGCAGGACACTGACTGGTCCTGAAGCTCAGGGAGATGTTTTCTCCTTTCAGCGTCACATCAGAGTAGATGGAGGAAGGCAAGGCGCTGCTGTTCCTGCTGAGTTCATAGGGCTCCTTGAGGTTGTAGGTGACGGAGGTTGAAGATTTAAAGCTGGCTGAAACCTCTGAAAGTTAGAAAGTTGACTAGTGAACTTGTTTTATCTGTTTACTGTTCTGGAAATATAATACAATTTATTTACAGTTGAAATAATATCAGCAGATAAAAGTCAAGTGAACCATATTTATTGGACATAACTCACATTTATTGGACATAACTCAGCATTACCTCCAAGGGCAGGTAGCCTTTTTCCTTAACATAACTCTACATGCATCAAACTACTGAAAATCTTTCAGCACAAACCAATTTGTAGCCAGGGTACTTTAACATTTCATGTAACAAATTCCAAATGTTTTTGTTGAATGGCTCTTCTTTTCATTTTGGCTTAAACTGGTAAATTCTGTCTAAGAATTTAAGTTTTTTTCCGAAAATTGATAGCGCTTTTCATATCTGTTTAATATGAAGCATAGACTGGCAGCTGGTTAGCTTAGTTTAGCATAACGACTGGGAACGGGGGGGAAATACCAATCCTGATTTTGATTTTGTTACATTTGGACAGAGCCAGGCTAGCTGTTTCCCTCTGTTTCCAGTCTTTGTGCTTAGCTATGTTAACCAGCTGCTGGCTGCAGAACAGAAAAAAACATGTGATTGGTATATTCTCTCTATTTCTCGGAAAGAAAGCGAATAAGTGTATTCTCCAAAATGTTTAACAACCTTTAACCACTTATTTCTCCAGTAGTCATTGAGTTTGATATTACGGTATGTTGACTTTCAACACTGTCCAACAAGCCCTTGATGCATCACGTGGCGGACAGAATGGCATGGTGGGCTAGAGGAGTCCTTTAAGATAATCCTGATGCTTGACCTTCAGGACAGAACAGGCTCATTTTGACCCACTTCAAACGAGTGTGGAGAGGCCAAGCTTTGAACGAGAGAGGCAGCCAGGCTAATGTCTGCTGACTGAAGGATCCTCTTCAAAAAGCTGTCTGATCTTTGCTCTCTCTCCCTCATTACAGCACCAGGGATAGGTCATAGCTTTATAATTGTGTTCCGTAAAGCTGTAAAATAAACCTCTTTGTCAGCTTACAAATTAATCAAAACTTGCTGCATTTCAAGTCACATTTTTATTCTTGTTTGTTTTTATTCTTCTGGGATTGCTCTCATTCTGCCGGAAATTCTGCAAGATGAGACTCTTTTCGGGTGTCCGTTTTCGGATGTCACGTTACACTGCTTTCTTTGTGTTGTAATTTTAAACTCTGGTCGATTTTTGAAGACTATGATTAACTGCTTCTCAGATCTCTGCAGGGTAAATCCAGACAGCTAGCTAGACTTTCTGTCCAATCTGAGTTTTCTGTTGCACGACTAAAATAACTTCAAGTCAAAGACAACTGTGTTTGGTTTAAAGAAATGCCAATAAACCAAAGCATGTTTTTCTCCCATCCCGGAATGCTGTGTGGACTAGCCAGACCCTCCTCCGCAGCACTGTGGAGGAAGGTCTGGCAATGTGAGACTAGGTTGGTAGCAATTGACGGTTTGCTAAACCCCTCCCCCGAACAGGGATCGTCCAATCACATAGTAACGGTAACTGGACATGACAGACCAGACCAAGCTGCAAACGTTTGCATGTCCGGCTAATACGTACGCATAGCATTACTTCCAAAGGCAGGGGCCTTTCATACATTACTTTATGGGGTTATAGATTACGAGTAAAAAAAAAAAAAAGAATAGCCCTAGCCAAACTTGTTATCCAAGATGTCATTAAATTTGTCAAACCCATATGTTAATGGTCATCCATAAAAGCCTTTTCCCGAACAAAGTTTGAAAATGCAAACAATAAAGTAAAACCTGTCTTACTTTTCAAAATGTGTAAGCTAAGCAGCTAAACAGGGTTATTTCAGTACAAAAATACAGTCTGATCTTTCTTTTCTAATTATACTTATAATAGTAGAAATAACAATGCTGGTTCTTTATTTAAATATTTTCTACATAGATCACTAACAGGATGTAGATCTTTTCCCTGCCACATGCAGCTTTAGCCTGTAGTCTTTTAGCAAGATATCAGATGTAAACTTAATGCACTTTTAGAGGATCTTTGCTTTAAAAGTCAGCTTGAAACATTAAAAAGTCAGCTGGAAACAATGTTGTTTGCTCGCGACAGTTAGGGCTTTCATAAACAACCAGGGATGGTGAGCCAGACAAAATCATATTGTTTTTCAGAAATGCACAGAAATGAATGTAGCAAAAATACATTTTTGTGACTGGACCTTCATATACCATCGCAGTGGATGTGGCATTCCTGACATACAGTAGGTGTGTTATTCCTCTGAGTCTGACTAAAGCATCACTGCCTATGACTGCCATATCTAACAAAAAAGCAAACAAATCTCTTCGTCTTTATTTGGAGAGCACAGACTGAGCTGGCAAATAAAATGCAACAAAAAGCAGCAGAATAGGCAGCTGTTTAAATCACAAACAGTCAAGACTTTAATATTATACTGATACCATACGAGATAAATATAAACTTGCTGTTGAGTAAAAGGTGCAATATGACATAAATAACAAATTAAGGTACTAGGGTAACAATTCAATATTGAGAGACAGAAAAACACCACAAAATATTTTGAAATCTTTAAATATATTGTATTACTATTATAGTCGCAATCAATACTTAATCAGTCCCTAACATTGTAAGAATATTATAAAGTGCTGAAAATTATTTATAGTTATCTTTGAAGTGCTCATATTATGCTCATTTTCAGGTTCATAATTGTATTTAGAGGTTGTACCAGAATAGGTTTATGTGGTTTAATTTTCCAAAAATACCATATTTTAGTTGTACTGCACATTGCTGCAGCTCCTCTTTTCACTCTGTGTGTTGAGCTCTCTGTTTTAGCTACAGAGTGAGCTAGACAGCATCTTACTTCTGTTCCATCTTTGTTAGGAGTCAGACTTGCTCAGTAACTAGGTAATCACTGCTAGCTAGTCAGTTGCAGAGTATGAGGGCGTGCCATGCTAGCAGTGTTTTCTGTAGGAGATATTAAGTCACTTTGGGGTGGACTTTGGGCTTTTTCACTTTGCAAACCTATAACATGCACAAAAAAGATATATAACACAATAAAGGAAAGGGAAAAAGCCGGAAAGCATAATATGAGCACTTTAAAATCTACAATACCAGTGAGTACTCCTCTTTCATTCTTCCCCCAATGTAGTTTTTCTGGAGCAGTTTTACAGCATACAACTCTCTCTGCCTGAGAAACAAACCTATTATTAACATCCTGCTAAATTAATATTAAATTAAATCATCTCAAGGAAATTAAATTGTCAAGGCAATTGTTGGGACACAAAACCTAATTGCAAGAATCAGACGAGGTTCCTCTAAGGTTTTTTCGTTTAAATGTATTTACCTTTATGACAGAATGTTCCAGTGTAGGCTGACTGGTCACAGTTGCAGGAGAAACCATTGTCCCTCTCCACACAGCGACCCTGGTTCTGGCAGAGTGAGCCGTAGCTGCTGCAGTGGCCTGGGCATCCAGGTCGGACCCCTGGGGTGATCTTCGCCCTCTCCTCCAGGTCCAGAGTGACGCCGTTCAGCTGCAAAGAGCGGATGCAGCCCAGAAAGCCTTTTTGTCTGGACGCAGTGCCTCCTGCCAACAAAAACAGTACACATGATACACTAGTAGGAGCACATTCACTGTGAGTTGCCTTGGATTTGACTGACACCAAGTAGCCCAATCAGAGCTAAAAACCTGCCCATGTTCAAGAGTATCCCCGTAATTTGGCAGAAAACCACCCAATCTGGCAACAATGGTCACACCCGTTTCATTCTGTCTCTGTATGATTGTAAATCTGTAATTCTTTTGTTTTCTCTGCAATAAAGAATATATGATTGACAGGCACATGTTGTGACCCCATGTGTGCTCTGCAGGGCACTGAGACACTGACACTGCCTGTATCACTGTGCTGGCTGTTGATTGGCTAACCACGTGGCTGATGAGCCATCTGGTGTCTGAGATTCAAGAAACAGGAGGCAAGCAAAATAAACTTTTTTTCCTCCTTTCACCTGACAATTAACATTCTAATATAGCAACCTCACACTGTTCACAGAGTTTAGACTTGGCAAAATTACATTTCTCTCGCAGTTTAAAGCTGCCGACATCTTATTGTATATCCACGCATGAAAGTTGTTATTGTTCTTACAGACTGGGATTGCCAGGATATTACTCTCACAGTGTGAGCCTGGAAAAGCTTCAAATGTTCAGCCAGAGCAGTTTTTCATACCACTAAATCTCTAACCTCTATGAGGCTCTATGTCTCCTTCTGCAGCAATTATAAAACACAGACAGCACATTAAGAGCACACAGAGTGATAAATGTAATTGTTGACAGCTCAATAAGGAAACATTTGATCACACTGAATGAAATACATGCACAGCAAATGTCTATTAAATTATGATTTAACCAGCCAACTACAATGTTTATAGAAAATACTGGTTGTGATTGCAAAAAAATGATGCCTCTAATATTTTTTTCCCACTATGGCCACGCCAAGACCCGCCCTTCAATAGCATTCACACACTACTATTGGCCAGGCGTCCATGCTTACATGTACAGGTCCTATCCCCTGAACAATCCCCTAACCTTAACCACTCAAGGTGAAATGCCTAACCCCAACCAATCGAGCTGCTTCGTAGGGCAGGTCTTGGCGTGGCCATGGTGGGATTCATAATTTTGCGTGAGCCTCTGACAGAGGGATAGAAACAAAGGACAGGAAGTGCCTGAGAAAGAAGTCCTGCAGGGGTGAAAAGAAAAACTATTTATCCTATTAATATGTACACTGAGTAAACGTTACTGAGTTACATTTTCAAAAGGGGGGGTTACATGATGATGGTAATGTTATGGCAGAACTATTAAATTAAAGAACACCTACAAAATTGCAAAAACATGTCAACGTATAGAAGAGCATCACAGCGTTCCTGAATATGAACCGCAGCACAGAGCCCTTATGTCCAAAACATAAATACATTCATTTTCTATTGATGGAACTTTGCAGCCTGAACACACAATTGATTATCAATTACAAATATATTCACTAGAATTAACCAGAAAAGTGGACAAAATTTAAAACAATGGCCAACAATAAATATAAAAGATGCTTCCATCCCTCCATATTTTATCTGACCATATGTTTTGTCATGTGACACAAAGAACTAAGCAGGAAGACATAACACAGACATCCGGTCACATCAGCCAACACAGACACTATAAGAATACAATAATTTATTAATACAAGTATTATTTTAACTACGGCTCATACAAGGATGTGTGTTACAGTGTGTACACAAATAAATTCCTTCCTATGGCAATAAATGAAGCTGAACCAGAATAACATTGTGTTATATAAATTCAGCCAAGGCAATATTACAGCTTATTAATTCAAACTATGGAATGCCCTGTCTTATTAAGTTATACAAGGCAATTTAATATATTATGGGACACACTATTCATAGCAATATGTAGATGTATTTGCAGTATTGTGAATTATGATTTCACAGAAGGGAAACTGCACACATTATGGATTAATAACAATTTCTGGAGCACATGGCCCTTTACTTTCCATAACAAGAGAGTACAGATACCCTAATGCATATTGCTTTTCTGTAAATCAAGACACAAAAAACCCTCTCCCACAGCGGTCTATTTCATAATGCCATAAAATTTCCATTTAAAGAATCCCTCTGCATCGCTGGTATACCAGGACAAGTGCTGCCCATATAAGGAGAACGACTCATGGTCACTTCATTCTGGCTGTTCAGGGAGGATTATTAGCTCAACACAGACAGCCAATCAATGCTGTTGGTTGATTTTTCTCTTCGGAATGCTTGTTTACGAATGAATGAATGTCCATAACATTTGCTGAAAGCCTCATAATACAAGGTGGATTTTCATCCCCTCAAACACAGACAGAAAAGACTGCAAGGTTAAACAGAATTATGAATGTCTGTGGAAAAGATTAAATGAATATAGGAGAGTTTAAATTGATGAAATTTAGAGGAACCGAGAAACATGGAATTGTTGAAAAGTTGATCCAAAATGTGTCCTTCTAGTATCAAATAATCAGCTTGAATTTATGGTTTACGGTGTTCTCCTGCTACAAGTTGTCACAGTTTAAATTCAAAATGTTTATATTAAGTGACATTAAATGTCTTTCTTATTTTCAACACATCCCATGAAACAAAACTAGCAATGAATAGATCTTATTGCTGTCCAGTCAAAGCCTGATATGGCTTATGCTTTTGTGCCAAAGAGCTCCATTGTTGTCCAGTGAGCCACACTGTTGCACTGCATGACATTTCCTTTACTACAATGGACATGGCCACTGTAGTTCAGAGTCAATCCCACATAGGCTGTCCTGCTGCTAGAGATACTCACTAAACCACCAAACGTGTATTGGTCCGCAAGTGAAAATAGTCCCTAATTTATAGTATATAATAGTCATAATTTCCTCTGTTTGCTAAAAACTACAGGGCCCAGCTTTTTTAGGAAATTACTGAGACCTTTAAAAAAAGAGATAAACATTTGTAACATCTTTTTTTTTTAAAGATTTATATCTTCAGTAGGACACATGGACTTGGGGGTGAGTGTCACAAACGTAGTAGAGAAGTCGGAAAGTATTCAGATTCAAAGTCAATGTGTCATCAGGTAAATGCTTGTATATTCTTAAGCTACTTGTCAAAATGAGAGCTTGATTCAATGTTGCATGGAAAAGGACTTTCCAAGTCTTGTTTTCCATGATCTTTTTAATGAGTATGTATTTTGCATGTTTTTTATGCAATTTTACAATCAGCAGGTCCCATACATGTGTAGGTGCAGCTTTCTCTCTTTTTTTTTCTAGCACAGACATACTTTTTTCCCCTCTATACAGCCCCATAAAGGTCCCATGACATGGTGCTCTTTGGATGCTTTTATATAGACCTTAGTGGTCCCCTAATACTGTATCTGAAGTCTCTTTCCTGAAATTCAGCCTTGGTGCAGAATTACAGCCACTAGAGCCAGTCCTACAATGAGCTTTCCTTAGTATGTGCCATTTCTCTGTCTGTAGCTATTGAAGAGGAGGGGGGGGGGACCATAGGCAGGCTGGGGGAATGCATATTAACACTACACTAAGCCTTTTAAATTAAAAACTTTGAATTGTACTCATATGTATCACATTTTTAATGCATTTTAAATGAAAAACACACAATTCACACGCCTGCTTCTCACCTATGAATAACTGGCTGTTAAGCTGCAGATGAATGTGTCCGTCAGCAGGAGCCTCCAGCGTGGCGGCAGGGAACTCGTCGACATGTAGCGATGCTTCCTTCACATTTCGCTCGGCTCGCACGCTGTGCCACCTGTTGTCATTCAGCGGGATGTTCGTCTCCACTCGCACTTCCAGCTGCCCGTTTCCCACGTCAAAAGAGAAGACAACCTCTGAGGCAGCTGGAAAGGAGAATAATGATCAGAATAGCAGCAGATAAAGTAAGAATATAAAAAACACGTTAAAGAGTGAAATTGTTGTACACACAGACTATGGTACAGAAGAAGATGCATTCGGATGCTTGGGCGACTGCCACATCAGCAGAGTGAGTTTGACTTGTTCCTGCCGAATTCTATTGGGCTGATTAAATATATCTTCCCTGACACTTTGCGATAATTGTGTCCTCTGATGAGTGACACTTTGCAAATCCCTTATGTCGCTTCCAAACACGTTACAGTGCTATCTTTGCACAGACAGAAACACACTTTAAACAATCCATCATGGCACTGTGTGTAATGATGTTGACACTCTTAAAGCTGTAGCATGATGAGAAGAAGTAGAATAATTATTTATTCACAATTTTTCACTCTGTTAGTACAGTTCCACACACATTAAACACAGGCCTGAATAACACACATGCTTAGGACCAATACATGCTCTACACACTGATGGAAAGATGGGAGATGGCTGCTCCTTGGAGGAGCGCCCCAAGCAGTTGGGGGTTAAGTGCCCAGGGGTTGAACTGGCACCTCTCCAGCTACCTTATTTATGAATGATTTAAAATAATTTGTTTACGAAAGACGAGTAAGAAACTAGAAGGTAACTCGGAGAGCGCAGACCTCTGCCAAGGCATGTGCTATCTCACAATGTTAATGCAGTCTGAATTTTCCCAGTTGAGAATTCCCTTTTCCAATTATTCTGACATCATATGAATGCAGCACAAACGCCGAATCTCGCAACGTTAACAAAAGTGAAAAATGATTTGTGTATCCGCCCCCTGCTTCGGATCAGCTCCAAAATGTAATGGGTTCTTCCTTGGCCCACGCAACCCCGGGCTGACAGACAATCAAACAAACAAAACAGAACCGAAAACCTAACCTTCTTAGCTGAGGTAAATATGTAAGTTCCAGATCAAGTTGTTATCTCATATTTCTGATGTTCTAAATGAAATGTGTGAAATCCATTGAACCAGACTGTGCCATCTTTCAGTGAACCCATTAGTCAGTCTTGTTCCTCCATCATCATCTGTTGGCAGAAGTGTGAAGTGACTTCCTCCCACCCGTTTATCTGCTAGCACGATGGACTGACAGCTGGACACAGATCTGAGGTGATTCAGAGACGTGCCCAAGGCAGGGATTTCTTTACTGTTGCAGCTATAGACTCACATCTGTTAGTTTCTCTGTGTGTGTGTGTGTGTGTGTGTGTGCGTCTGTGTGTGTGTGTGTGTGTGTGTGTGTGTGTGTAAAGTTAAAAAAAAAATGTAGTGCAGTAAAAAGTATGATAAATGCCTCCAAAGGGTAGTGCAGTAGAAGTAGTAGCATAAAATGGAAATACATAAGTAAAGCACCTCAAAATGCAGCCTACTTAGTTACTTTCGAAAGTCGACATTCAACATTTTTAGCAGCAAGCAATTTAAAGACATGAGAATGTACCAAGTGTCATCTGGTGGACACAATGGCCTTTCTTGTTTGGATATGCGTTGTCAGTGTGTGCCAACCCAGTGGGACTGAAACTCCAAACCTAATGCAGGTTAGCATGCTGTAGTCATTAATCTTCACAGCATTGTCACAGCTCTATTAGGTTAACAACGTAACCTATGATAAAGAGAGGTGAGCTGAAGGCCACATGGAGTCCTGTCATCCATCATAACACTGCCAGCATACCTACATTTAGGGGTGAAGTTAGCCGAGTGGTCATCATCCCTCATGGATGATGCTGAAAGTGGAGGGAAAACTGTACCGCTGTGGGATTGTAGAGCCATTTGATAGAAAAACCCGGAGGCATAACTTCATTTAGAGGCTGCTCTCTGGCCCAGCTCCAGTCATGTTAACAGTGGTAATAATGATACAGAGTCATCTCAACACCAGCTGCTGTCATAATAATAGCAGAAATAATGTTGCCGTGAGATAAGAGATGCGCTCCGCTGTAACAATGATGGGTTTTTCACAGGAAGGAGGGGTAGCATTTATCCTACGTGAGTGTGTGTGCGTTTATTTGTGTCAATGTGTGTTTATACTGTATGTGTGAGTGTGTGTGAGATAGAGAGAAAGCAAGAAAATGATGTATTAAAGAGAGATTACGCTTTAGTTCCCACAGATCACCTAATGCACAATTTGGCCAGTACTGTACTTGGCTCCTTGGACTTCATGCTACAGACTTCTTGTTCTTGTTCTTCTACTTTCTTACCTTTCTGTGCAGCAGAATAATTTATAATTGTGCTAATACAGAACAACACATATAAGCATTTTCAGATCTGATGAAATCAGCAGGATACCATTCAATAGCGCCAAGAAGCAAACAGCACTCTCAAAATTGACATTGATCCATCCTTTCATCCACACCAACACTATTTCCTCCTTTTCTTCAGATGAGCAAGAGTGATGATTCCTTCAGCTGCTAGAGGGCTTTGTCACTTGAACATTAAAGATCCTCTCTAGACACATAGTTGCTTGTGTCTGATTTGGTTTATCCACAAAAACAGTTTAGTAAATTAAAAAAATATGATTTACATCTATTCCTTTTCCCTAATTGAAGAATCCAGAATCTATGAATATGGACTTTTTTGTTTTATTTCAAAGGTTTAAATGCCACAACTGCAACAAGTTGTGTCCTGCTTCACTGAAAGCCCATCTTCAGTGTATGTGCTCTGGTGGTTTCAAGTTTCCACATTGCACTTGTGTAAGTGGCACATTAGCTTCTACACAAGTTGTGATGTGCCAAAAACATGCTAATTTGTAGACTTCTTCAACTCAGATTTAAGGTGAGCACAGAGACACTTCCCCCCTTCAGCAGATGGATGTGAAAACAGCTCTCTATGATTAAACTCTGCAAGTGAAGTAAAAACCGGGAGACTTTAACATCATCATGTCAGTTTTGATAGATCTGTCATTTTTCTTCTCCGACTACCAGGTTTTTAGAAAATAACCAGGAAACATTTATATGATAATAAGGCAGAACATTGTCGAGTTCTAACTTACAGCTGAGTTCGATCCGGATGAAGTCTTTGATGCCCAGATTTTCCAGGAAAACCCCAGAGGACGACGTTGTTTTAAACAGGAAAGAGATGTCTGCATTTAGCTCTCCGTGGAAGGTGGGAAAATGAAGGTAAGACGTCTCCTTGTCGAAAAACGCAGCGTTCCAGAAGTTCCCTGAAAGACAAAGTTCTTAAATAATTCATATGCTTCCTTAATTCTTTTTTAATACAAAGGGATGAAAAATCCTTTTTCCAAAAAGTGGATATATCACTCTGGAACAAAGCTAATTAAAAGAAATGTCATTATGATGGCTGTATAATGAAAATTGTGTAGTAAACAAATGCACCAACTGTTCAGCTAATTAGCTGAGAACAAAGGCACAACTCCAGCTACGCTATCTCATTTATGTTGATTTATCTTACATGGCATTTAAACTGAAGGCTGAAATTAGAAGCAATTAAAACAAGGTAACATATATCACTTAGATTAGTTTAGTATATAGCTTTTCATTAGAAGTTGTTAGTAAAGAGAGTCATATTTTATCGACTGGTCTGCTAATTAGCTCATTTAATTGGCCAAAGGCTATTTTTCTGTTAAGAAATAAAATGGCATGGAGAAGATTGGATACAGGGATTCCTTTAGTTCAGTTCACTGTATAGTTGAATAAAACCAATTTATTGAATTATATGAAACACCATCAGAACACTGTTATAAGAATATCCAAATAAGCAACAATACGTGTGGAAAAAAACTGAAGTAAGTAAATTCTGTGTGGTCACCACGGAAAACAATGCCAAAGTAAAGTCAAGAGAAGATGACGTAGCATTAAGATCGACTACGGTAGCGAGCAGTATGAAAGCCCGAAAATCTGCGTAGGGAGGTTGGTTGGGGTGGATGGGTCAAACACAGGACTTTCACCCAGGAGACCGGGGATCGTGTCCCGCGTGTTACATTTCCTAAACCGAACTGTCGCTTTCTTGTTTTACTAAATGCAACCGTCCCGTTCTTCTTTTCCTAAACTCAACTGTCCCGTTGTTATTTTCCCTAAACCCAACCGTCCCGTCCTGTTGTTGTCCCGTGTCCCGTTATTGTTTTCCTAAACTCAACCATCCGTTGTTGTTTTCCTAAACCCAACCGTCCCGTTGTCCCGCCATGTCCTTTTCCTTTACTTAAGGGGCCGTCTTCATTTCACGGAATTCTTCCGTGGGCCCATCACGGAATTTTCAGCGATTCCGTGAAACTGCCACAGATTTTGTGTTAAAGGGCCGTGTTCATTTCACGGAATTCTGTGAGATCAGGTTGCAGCAACTTTGATGCCAGCATCATGCAAAGCAATAACCAGCAACTGAAATGTACTTACTGTCTCCATGACAACGGAGGGGTCCCACCCTGTAGGCAGCATCTGACCCTGGCCGCTGGATGTCACCCAGCACCAGAGACCTGACTGGGAGGGTCTCCTTATGGGTGAGCAAACCTGAGTCATTAGCCCTATAGTAGGTGGAGGAGGAGGAAGAAGGTAAGAAAAAGGAGATGAAGGCAGAGGTGCGGAGGTTAAAAAGAAAGAGGAAGAGGAAGAAGGAGAAGGAAGTGGAGATTGGGGAAAAAAAGGAAAATGAGGAGGGAAAGGAGAAGCAAAAGAAAGAAGTAGAAAAATGGTGGGGAAAAAAGAATAAGAAAGAAGAGAAGGCAGAATGGAGGATGTGGAGAAGGAAATGATGGAAAGCAAAAAGGAGTGGATGAGAAGAAGGAGGCAGAGCAAGAAGGAAAAGAAGGATGAGATGAAGAAGAAGAAAGAAACGAAGGAAGAGAAGGAGAAGCAAGTAGCACAGAAGTAAATAAAGGAAAAAAAAGGAGAAGAAAGTGAGGAAAGAAGAGAAAGAAGAAATGGAACATCAAAGAGGATAATAAGGGGATGAGGTGGGTTAGAAGATAAAGAGTGGAGGAGGATGAGAAGGAAAAGGACAAGAGGAAAAAAGAAAGTGGTGGTGCGGAAGGAGAAATACAAGAATATGAAGGAGGAGGAGGATGACAAAGAGGCAAAGATGAAGAAGAAGGGCAGGAGGAAGGAAGAAGATGGCGACAGAGAAGACAAAAGAGGAGGAGATGAAGGAAGGAGCATAAAAGAGGATATAGGAAAGAGTAGAAGAAGAAAACAAAGGAGGGGAGAGGGATTATGGATTGGAAGAAGAAGGTGGAGGAAAAGGAAGGCCACAGAGGAGAAGATGATGATGAAGAAGAAGACAAAGAGATTGATTAGAAAAAGAAGAAAGGAGAGCAGGACGTGTGAAATAAGATAAAGAAAAAGAAGAGGAGGAGGTGGAGAAGATATCAACATTAGAAAGTTGAATGATCATGCAGGCAGCAAACTTGTGCCGACCTGAACTCAAACTCAACTGTGTTTCATATAGGGGGACATACTGTAACACTCAGTGTCTTGACTGTGTTCATTTGTTCTCGGGGGGTTACAGGTAGATGTTCAAATGAATGAGTGATTCATCTGCACATTCAGCACCACCATTCACTCTCTCTGCTCCATGGTGTTTCAGCAGTCAGCGTTGTTGCTGTGAATTTTTGTTAAAAAATAAATCTAGGACAGCAGGCACGCATAGCGCAGGTGAATGTGATAAGATATTGACTGCATGAAGAAAGTCTATTAGAATAAAGCAGGAGTCGCACAGATTTAGACAGGGAGATAATAGAAAGAAGGAACCTTTGGCTATGCAGACAGTAGCAGGGTTGGGAAAATGGGTCTCTGCAGAATTGGTCACAGGATTGGGAAAGGTGACCTAAATACAGAATTGCTTACAGCATGAATAAAAGGATTTAAATACAGGATTGGATAAAACACGGACAGGGATGTTGCCTCTTTTCTGTCCAGTATGGCAGGATGTGATGAGAAACATGGAATTCTATCAATGACTTAATTAGAGCAGTGAGAACAATTTCACTGAATCATTTAATTGAAGAGTCTCAGCAGCAACAGATGTCTGCAATGTTTTATATCTATACTGAAAAAGAACATTAAAACATTTCTATTCATAGCTGGTCCAACCAAATTATTTTAAATATGTATTGTTTTTGTAGACATTAAAGTTGAGTTATAATGACATTTTTAATCATTTACAATGGTACAAATGCAGTTTCACCAGTTTGATGGTTAATGCATGCAACATACAATGTCTACCATGTTCACCATCTTCATTGAGCATATTAGCATGCTAAGATTTGCTAAGTAACAAATGCTAAGTGTGTGGTAATTAACGGAAGTATCGGACATATTGGAATTTTGACCCGATGATGGTGCTAGAGGAAAAGTCAGCGTATCACCACCAAGACAGTAGGATTCGTTGCCTGGGGACCATAAATGTCTCCACCAAATTTTGCCCAAAGTCTGGGCCAAAGTGGTGGACCGACTGACTGACCAACATCGCCATCTCTAGAGCCATGCGCCATAAATCATTAGTCAATGTATATTAAAGTGCAACTAACCATTGAAACAACACTCTTTATTACCAGTTAACTCGCTGGTAATGCTAACATAATCATGGGCTAAACTGACAAACACTGCCTCCATTATTTTCCTTTGGTGCAATAGTGCGCTCCAAGGTGTCCCAATATGGATACAGGAAAGAACTCGGTGGACCGTACATTGCCTTTTGTGGTGTTATGGTGTTCTTTGCCCCCATCTTAATCTTTTGTCATATTAGGACACTCAGTTGTTATTATATGAATTAATTTAATGTTTTCTGCATGTCCGTACAGTATGCCAAGACACCTTATCATGCACTATTGCATATTTAATATTAAGAATCAAAAGGTCAGATTCTAAAGACCCATACATTGTGATGAAGAAATACATGAACAGTGTTTACTGGGTTCATTACAGTAATATTTCTGGAGAACTTCCAAACTCTTTCTTGTAAACACTTATTATATAATGGATTTTAGGACACAGAACCATATTAAAAGTACAGTACCATTGGTCGTGGTCAGCATCACAGTTGCAGTAGTGATTTGAATCCAGACAGTTGTCCTGCAGGCCACAAGCACACTGCCGACTGCCTGGCAGAGCACCGCCCCAGTATGTCTGGACCTGACCTGGACCCGGACCTCCAACCCACCAGCTGAAAGGAGTACCCTCTGAAACACACACACACACACACACACACACACACACACACACACACACACACACACACACACACACACACACATTAATCAATAAAGAGGTAAGATAATGCATCCTACAGTAGCTGAGAGAGAATTGTCATTTATCTATGTTTTCATCACAACACATTTTGTAGATGTATCTGTCTAAGTCGGCACTTGTATATCAAATTGAACATAGAAAGGTCTTCCTGTCTTTTCCCTTCCCCTCTTCTATTTGTGTCGTCCATCTGCCCAGGACGACAGGATTTCAACACAAACCACCATCCTTCTGTCCCTGCTCTTTATTGAACTCTTACAGCCTTGCTGCCCAGCCTTGACTGTGCATCACTGCTGTTCTCGCCACTAAAATTGGACATAAAATGGGGAGCTATTTTTATGAAGAAAACTTTATGATGATAAGTAGGCTTTGTAGTGGTGACCCAGGTAAAAACAAGATGGGCTTCTTTCTTCAGTGCAGTTTTAAACTCAAGTATTTTATTTTCCTTTTTAACACAATCCATTGCGACATTTTTTAGATGAAAAAGCAACAACAACAAGAACACTCAAACAAAGCAGCTATTGATTGACTTGAGAAATCAAGTCGTGGTGCAAATAAACCTTTAGCTGCTGCAGTGGAGTAAGGAGGAGGAAATGCACATTTTAAATTTAATTAATGTTTGAATTTGTTTCTAAATGAACTAAATCAGCAATTCACACCACCCCTCTCTGGCTCCAAATAAAGATCCCTCAGATAAGCTTGCTTTGCAAAGAACTTTGGGTCTAGTGCCATTCCCCTTTAAACAACACCGCTCCACCACACCATTCTCCACCATCTCAAACACACACACACAACAAAACAACACATACAACAGAACTTACATATCTAACTGTCCTCCAAAATGGTCCGTCTCAGTAACTTGGATACAACAGAAAACATCACTGAGCTTACAGTAAGTCTTACCTGGTGTGTTGAGGAGGCGGGACTTCCTGCAGTGGTAGGACAGTTCCTGCTCACAGTGCTCCGATTGGCTGATGATGGATGCTAATTGCTCCTCATCAGAAGCGTAGTCAAAGTGGGTTAAATGTTGATTTCTCTCAGGGAATGAATGCACTCCGGTCAGTTCTGTGTTATTGTGCTGGATCACCATCCATGACATGTCCTCTGGTGGAGAGACAGAAAGAGAGAAATAAATACATATGTACTGATATACTGTATGATCATGTGTAAAGATGTGTGTCTTTGTGTGTTACCTGTCATGTTACAGTAGATGAGCTGGGGTTTGATTGGTCCACTGCCGTCCACATCTATGTGATAATGTCCTGATGTGTTGCCTTTGTGTTTGTACGCCTCACATGACTGTTCATATCTCGCTGTGAAAGAAAATTCAATAAAAGTATATCAACAATAATATTATCTTCTTTCTATCTGATTTGTGATGAAGCATTGCCCCTATAAATTCCTAAAAGCAAAGTTCAGGACTACTACACTTCCGTCTATAATGCTGGCTCCATTTCAGTCAGAGACAGTTATGACAAAGAAATTGACAATTTATTGCAAAGGGTTATACAGTTATATTTGGTGGAAAAGGCTCTGTTTTCAAAGAATCAGAGTAGGAGTCTGCTTGGAGAACTACCCCCCAGGACAACAATAACAGAGCTCCAATGGCAACAGCAATGATAATGAAATAAATATATCTTGTCATTTTTTGGTAATTGTCTTCTCACCAAAATCTGCCGAAAAATAAAACTAAATAGCTAATAAAACTTTCTTTTCATACTTAAATATACAGTATGCAAAAAAAAAATCACAAAATGATTAACATAATCTGACCAACCAAGTTTCCCACATTATTTTTGCACTGTTTTTTTACTCAGTATAATAAAGTACATACAAATTCTGTTTAGTCTATTCCCGATTGAACAGGGCTAATTAAAGTTCTGAAACACAAAAGGAAACTAAGTGTTAGGGGACATGGGGTCTCTCTGTTATTACATAATGCAGAAGCAATGAAAACATGTCTAGAATAATATATTAATCCTGTTCTCTATTAATCTATGGTTCATTTACAATTTGTTAGATGTTTCTTCAACATTAGATATTCGACATTTCATTCAAATATCAAATGTTTAACTAAGAGAGAGATAATGACTCTTTCTGTGTATGTATTAAAAGTTTTGAGAAGCAATTCATTAAGCGTGTCTAACTTTTCATGCCTTTTATAGTAACTACTTTGAAAGCTACTCTAATGAATTTTATATATATATATATATATATATATATATAAAAACAATGGGTGAAATAGCAATGTGTTTGTGAAAGGTGTTGTTCTTAATGATGAAATCATAGAGAAGTTTCACGCAACTCTGCAGTTCCTTCTCTTCCTGTTTTGTTTTTAATGCCCACAAAATCTGTACTGTTCTGGTTCACTCTTAGTCTTGCATTGCCAGACCTTCCTCCACAGCGCTGCAGAGGAGGGACTGGCTAGTCCACACAGCAATCCGTGATGGGAGAAAAACATGCTCTGGTTTATTGGCATTTCTTTAAACCAATCACAATAGTCTTGGGCGGTGCAAAGCGCCGATCAGAGCTATCATGGATAGTCTAGCTAGCTGTCTGGATTTACCCTGCAGAGATCAGAGGAGCAGTTAACCATAGTCCTCAGAAATCGACCAGAGTTTAAAATTACAACACAAAGAAAGCGGAAGGTAACGGGACATCTGAGAACGGACATCCGAAAAGAGTGACATCCGGCGAAATTTCTGGCAGAACGAGAGCAATCCCGAAAGTGGAACGTCGTGGATATAGACTAGTTCACTCTTAATGTTACAAACAGAAAAAGCCACTGTTGGCACCAAACAACAGACAGACAATGTTACTGTAACTACTAATGGTTGAACATAGTTGAGCATTTAGCAAAGAGCCAGATATAGAGCTCTCAGGAGTCTCAAAAACAGAGTTATAGAAGAGTGAATATTGTACAATTTCTGTTCACTTGGTGTCCAAAAACACGACTTAAAATAAACATTAACATGAATTTAAAGTCTCTTTATCTACTGAAGAGGTAAATAGGCAACTGTTTGGCAACACATTCATCATAACAACTTCATAAGGTGATACTTATGAGTCTTATTGCTGACAATGACAGACAACAGGGCCATTAAAAGTACTGACCACATTTCAACACTTTAATAACTTCTATTTAAATCATTATATTTTAGGCTTCAAGCATTTTAAAGACCTGCAAATGCCCTGTTGCTGGTTGCTTACAGCTGTGGCAGGTGGCTCCACTGTAGCCGCTGTTGGAGCAGTTACAATGGAAGGTGCTCCATGACTGAGTACATCTACCTCCATGTTTACAGTGACTGGGGGAGCACCTGGGAGAAAGACAGAGACAGAGATAGAGAGAGGGAGAGAGAAATTTAGTTTCTGTAAAAAAGTTCTCAAAAAGAAAGTTTCTCAAGGATGTTGGTATGAAAAGGAACAGCAGGCCTTCAGCACACCTGCCTGTTCTGGTGCGTAGGAGGGACCTGAATAAAAGCAGTCCTAAAACAAAAAAAAGTTTCAATCTTTTAAACAAAAACTTCATAAGTCTTTATTTTCATGTCAAGTGGTGCATGTTCTGAGAGGAAGCTGAAGTTGAAACATGCCTTTGTTAGTATTGTTAACTAACATTCAGCCAGAGACTAAACTTTTCAAGGCATGGAACAATATTTCTTTCCTTAGTCTCCCATTTGCTGAGATGCTCATAAGATGCACACAGGACATTTTCCTTTTTTTTCTTTTTAACAGCTTATAATCAAACTTTTTATTTTATTTTACAAAGAGTGGAATCCATGAGATACAGTTTTTTAAAATTAATTTCCGCCTTTTTATTCTTTTGCTTAGGCATTAACTTTTCGGCCAATCACTCTCTGCTGTATGGTTTATGACTGTGTCCTATACTGTGAATGTTTACATTGAGTCAGGTATTTTAACCTTGACATTAGAGGCTCCACAAGATCAGTGATAGTTTGGCTGCACAATGAGTTTGTATAGTGTCCAATCTACTGACAGGCTGCTGCTTGCTAAGAGGGTAATCCCATGCTTTTCTGTGTTAGAGATTTCAAAATTCCCCCCAACAACAGTTAAGCTATCCATCCAGTAAATGATGTCCATCGTGTTTCCCACATGATGTATTTGTGGTTGAAGTGGTGTTTTCAGAGGTGAGAGGAGGTAATTTGCTGTTAAGGGCCTATAACATTAAAAATGTATTGTATATTTAGCCAGGACCAAGTGAAATTTAATCAACTCTAGTTAAGTGCTAATAAGCCAATTTGTAATTTGCAGTCACATGTGCAGAATCTACAACACACAATAGCACTGTGATTCTAACATCCAATATGAAGAATGTGTTTTTCCAATCTATACAATCTCACATCAATGTACAATTCCAGCAGAGTTTGACTGTTAAATAAATACAAAATATAATTGGGTGAGCCAAAAAAATACAGTCAATTCCACACCAATGGAAAAATACTGGTCCATACAACCAACCCGGTCTCACGGCAGTTTGTGTAAATGTCAACGTTATTCTTAGGGGCCGTCCACACGGAAACGTTTTTTTGTGCAAACGCACATGTTTTGCATCGTTTGGGCCGACCGTCCAGACGAATCCTGCAAACGCACTGTCTGAAAACGCACTTTTTTGAAACCAGGTCTCAGGGTGAAAAAATCCGAAAACGGCTCTCGTTTGGCTTCGTATGGATGATGTCATCGCCACACCCCTCTTTTACATCCTCTCCCATGGCCGCTGACGCACACAACTGCGGTGAAGCTTAGCGAGCATGTCCCATCTCCATGGTCAAACCAGCTCACTTCATCTAAATATTGTGTCTCTGCTCCCTGACCCTTCCCTCTGGATTCTACACAAGATATATTGCTAACGTTATGTAGCCAACGTTAAACATCACTAAAGTAGCTGACCGCTCCAGCAGCGAAGTAACGTTAACGTTAGCTGCTATGGCTATTTGTTTATAAAGTGGAAGTAGACAATTTATCAACTAGCTAGCTAGCTAATCTGTCTGCTTATCAACTCCCTGAACGGATTATAGTAACTTTTACCACAGCTTATTGTAGAAAGGCTACTGCAAGAAAAACGTATAGATTATTAAAAAGACATCATTCATGGATCATTGATGTTTGTTTGACTGCCGATGTTAGAGCTAGCGAACGTTAGCGCGCTAACGTTAGCCCGCTGCTAGCGCGCTGCAATCATGCAAAATAAAAAGCAATCCAACAGCACATTATACAACGTAAACAAAGACACGTTTTCTTGCTGCAGCCTTTATAAAATGAGCAGTGGTGAAAGTTATTATAGTCCACGGATGTATTAAGAGAAAATGATAATCTAGCTAGTCATGTTATGATGGGAAGTGGAAGTGACTATGCTCTTCTTCTCCATTTTTTTTTGGTAAATTTCTGTAGCAGAAACAGTGCCGCCTGGCATATGAAGTAGCGTATTGAGTCATTTACAAGTGGATTCGTTTGGACGCAACTATTCTTGAAACGAATCCAGGGAAGACGGGTAAAAAAAAATCTATTGATACGTGTTCACGGAGACGATTTTCTCGTTTTTTACGTATAAATGTCACGTTATTTTCTCGGGGAAAGGACGCCGGGAGGCGGCCGAAAAGGAAGCACCATAAGCCGGGAGGCGCCCGCGAAGCCCGCGAGGCGGCCCGCAAGGCGGCCCGCAAGGCGGCCCGCTGGGGACGCGCTGGGGACGCGCTGGATGAGGCGGCCGGGAGGCAGCCGAAAAGGACGCTCCATAAGCCGGGAGGCGCCCGCAATAATGGGATGGCGGAGGTTGGGTTTAGGAAAAACCTTACGGGGAAAGGGCGCCTTAAACGCCGGGAGACGCGCCACAGTAACACGCGGGACAAAACGCCACACGCAGGGACACCAGCACCGGGAAACAAAGCACGCCCGGGTGAAAGTCCTGTGTTGCGGATTTTCGGCTTTTTATATTACTCCCTACCATTTTCGTGCTGTGGCCACAAAATATGCTTCCCATTGAAATGCATTACTTCACATTTTCGTGTTGTCCGCCATGTAAAAACCGACAAAAACGTCTCCGTGAACACGTATCAATAGATTAAAATAACGTCACATTTACACGAACTGCCATGAGACCGGGCTGCATACAACATAGTCTATACTCATAAAACATAGACATAGAACATCACTTTTGTTGCTCAGCAAAAAGCTTGGGTTGAAGTTTGTTTCCTGTAACCTTCCATATTAGCAAACACTAATTCTAACACTAATGTGCTGTCACCACACACAATCACATACATAGGCCTACTGTAGCCTACATGTTTGCACTTCTACACTTGTGAGTATTGTTATTGACGTGCCATAAATTACCACCATAACTCTATTCCTATCCCCAATCATTACCTTAACCTCAACCAAAATGTCCCCACTCTCAAATTCTAAAACTCCCTACGGTTCTCACAAAGATACAAGTACAAGAGAGCCATATAGATACTCTTCCTGGAGCAAAGCTACATATCCAAAATGATGAAAGAAAGAAGGTAGTCAGAGGATTAAGGAAATAGGCAGCATGGATGGGGCAGGATGGAAGGGCAGAAAAGGTGGGGATGAAGAGTTAAGACAGAGGGCTGAGGGTGACGGAGTGAAAGAAAGATTAAGTAAGCAGCAGCGCGATGAGAGTGGTATAAATCTCTACATCTAACTCTTAGCAAGAAAGCAAACAAGTCCAACTTTAATTGTACAATCCTACAGATCTCTCCTGATTAAAATGGAGGAAAAAAAACCAAGAACATGACATTAAATTTGTTCCACAATCGCTTTCATTTTAATATGACCAATCATCAACATTTGGATTAAACTATATTAAACCGGGCCGACCTGAGTCCTTGGTAGCGGCCATGGGTTCAAATCCGACCCGTGGTCCATTGCTTCATGTCGTCCCCCCTCTCTCCCCTTTCCTGTCTTCAAGCTGTCCTGTCGATTAAAAGCGTAAAAGCCCAAATACTTAACAAAAAAAATAATTAATAATATATATATTAAACCTAATTTCCTCTGTAAATGAATTGGAGGCCAACCACATACAAATACCACAATTTACCATCAGGCCACTTCTTCTCAGGCTCCAGAATCAACGGCCAGAGAAAAAACTTTATCTTCATTGTAAGAGTTGATAAAAAGAGACAAATACTGTATCTGTGCACCTATGCACCTATTTTGCTGGATTTTTCATCATCCACTTTGTCCCTACTCCCACTGCACTCGGCAAAAGTTGGGAAACCCAAAACCATCTGCGGTCACAGGAGGCCACTCTTTTCTGCAGCGTTGGTGGAGTTTTTTGTTATTGTCTCAACATCCAGTTTGCTGTTGGCAGAGTAACGGAGCATGCAGCCTCAAACAGGAACACAGATAGAGAAAATTACAGAGATTCAGAAACACAAGCCTGGGTCAAACGGTGAACTGCATTGTAGCCTGTATTACCAAATCTACTATAAAACTTGCTGGGGCTAGAAAGTTTCAAATTTTGCAAGCACTTTGTCCTCCAAATCTCTGGAGGGTTCCTAGCTTGACTAACAATTTGCAATGCAATGTGACAGCATACTGCACCACAGCTCAGATCACAGGACTCCTGGATTAACTGGAGTGAAAAGACTTTGTAGCTTATCTAAAAGTTTCTAGTGCGGTGTGACAGTGTCCTGGAACTTAGCTTGGATCACAGGGCTCGCATCCAATCTCCCCTGGTTTCTATTACTGCCTCTGGCTAAACCACAACAGCTCAGCCCACGAGCTACACACTATTACTGGACAGGTAGACTGGGATGTCCTACAAAGACTTCAAATAACTGCTGTCTGCTGAACAGTGAGAGAGAGAGAGAGAGAGAGAGAGAGAGAGAGAGAGAGAGAGAGAGAGAGTGAGAGGAAAGATATGTATTTTAATGCTTTCAGTTTGCTCTGCACCTGGTCCTGGGTAAGCTGCCACATCTCACACACACACACACACACACACACAGGTGTGTTTGATTATGTGAGTTTGGTATGTGTGTTTCTCTGGTCACAGGGAGCAACAAACATGTCATGAATTCGCTGACAGTCAGACAGATACACAGGCAGTCAAACAAAACAAGAAGACTGGATCTCTTGGTGACCTGTGCTTCTTTTTATTTATGAATGTGTGTGGTGTGTGTGTGTGTGTGTGTGTGTGTGTGTGAATGGTGTGTGTATGTTTTGACAAGGTGTATTATTAAGATGTCAGGAACCTGACAGAAGCAAAGAGGTCAGAATTACTGCCTTCAGACAGTTTCATCTATCTCGTTTCATCTATCACACACACACACATGCACGCACACATGCACGCACACACGCACACAAACATGCACGCACGCACGCACACAGTGAGGAGAGAGGTCGGCAGGAGGGAGTAGTAAGTTCAGAGACTTCATAGCCTTAGAAAGCAAGTGTGTCCTAAAGGTGTCAGTATGCTTCAAACAAAGTCTGAAACCCCCTCCCTCGACACATTTCCCATGTCAGATTTTGGAGCTGTCCAAAAATGATCCAAAACTGAAAATCCCCAAAAAATACACTGGCACAGAATAACTTTGAAAAAAAAACACAATTTGTCATTTTTACACCTCAGTTTCTAAGCTTTAAAAGGTGCTGTTTTCCCCGTTTCCAGTCGTTATGCTAAGCTAGGCAAATCCTAGCTTCATATTCAATTGATAGATGATGATGAGTGTGGTATCACTCTTTGTTTATTTATTTACACATTTACATTAATTTAACTAAGAAAGAAACTTAAGAAAGAAAATAAGTGTATTTCCCAAAATGTCAAACCGATTTAGGCCTTCGTGAATTTGCATCCTTGTCAGTTCTTGTGTCCTCCTCCATGAGGTTTTTTACATATTACCGGTACTCGTTGTGATGTCATGACGTATGATTCTTGTTCCTGGAAGACAGTTCCTAGAACTTCAGTTAGTTCCAGCTAGAATTTATAACTTTATAATCTTCTAATCTGACACATTGACCATCGTAACAGAGAACCCAGCATTAATCAGTAGCAGGACCTGAAGCTCGCTGCCAATCCCTAATTGTATAGCTATGCTCTGTTAGGGTATACTTAACCTCTATTCACTCCATGATAACTTAGGAAGAACCTCCTTCCCATTTTGTCTTTCATAATCACCTTAAGTGAACAAGGAGATGAAATACATTTGCCTCTCAGTGCTAATTAATCCACTTAGCAGCACTTACAGTAAGTCTTTCCATCTCTCTTCAGGAAGGCAGTTAGGTGTAGCCGATGCGCTAAGTGGCCAAGAATGTGAGTTTTGGATTAATAAATGGCTACTGGTGCTCCCTTTTCAATCCCTGATTTATCTTGGGCCTCAGGGAGGGATTTTTCAACATGATCTTTTTCATTCCGTGTTATAAACAAGTCATTTAGCCACCCCAGAGAGATTGTTCAGATTTGGAAACTAACAAGTGTGTGTGTTGAAGGAGGAGTGTGGACTGTAGGAAATATCCTCCCCCAGATGTTTTACTTGATTAAAAAGTCCCAGTCAGCAGGCTGCCAGATGTTATATTTTGAAATCACAAATGTTCTTTGCATCCCCTTAATTATAATGTAAGGGGGCACCTATTAAAAGCAATACTTAATAGTGAATGTGTATTTTATTTCTATCTGAGTACACACTGAGAACTGTTAAGAACTTGTATGCTGTACAGAAAAATGCACCCATTATAAAGCACATGTAAATACATTTATGTTATATGAATGGGTTTACAAAGATGCAAATATGCCTGAAAATGCAGTAAACTCTGAAATGAGAGTCTGGATGCTGCTACAGCGCTGTCCAAGGTCCTGAATTAGATTGTGTGAACAGGGTTTAATTCAACTAGCAAGAGATCTCCAAGGCACTACCTTTTTCTACATTTAAATCAATTTTTTTATTCAACCATTTTTTTTTTTTTTTTTTAATATAAAAATTTTTTTTTTTTTTTTTTCCCCCCCCTTTTTTCTTTTTTTTTTTTTTTTTTTGTACATCAATCAACATACAATATCCCTGAGCAAGACACTTAACCCCTAGTTTCTCCAGAGGTGTGCAACCTCTGACATATATAGCAAATGTAAGTCGCTTTGGATAAAAGCGTCAACTAAATGACATAATGTAATGTATCTCTCAAACAGCTCAGTTAAAGAAGACACCTAGCAATATTCTATAATTTTGTTATTATCAACACAGCCTATAAAAAGGCTGAAACCAACAGGGCATTTCTCTATCTGGTTCTCAGCCCATTTGTTACTATTGAAAGTGTATGCATAAAATGTATGCAAACGAATGCATCATGAATTTATGCTTTCATTCTTATTTATTTTCTTAAAGTAAATGGCGTATTTGTTGGGTACTATTTTCAGCAGCAGGTTTGGTATAATAGTGAGTATTTATGGCAGCAGCACAATGTATGTTAGACTGACTAAAGATATACTACAGTGGCCAAGTTTATAGTATAGGAGTTCAGTGGAGTTCTACATAAGCTATTTAAGCTACGTCAGACATTTGGATACTTGTTAGTAGGATCATAGGATTTGCAGACAATAAGTGCTTATTTCTGCACGTGGGCTCTCAACTTCCTTTAAAGAGGTCAAAACCTGAAGCAAAATGCAAAAAAATTACTCAGTACTTACTTATTCCTATCACTGTTTTAACACATCACAAATTGACTGCGGAAACCACTTTGAACCAAATCAACACACAAAGCAGAGGGACATCAGCAGAAAAGTTAATGAGAGCAATCAGCCCAACACACAGTGTGCATGTAAACTGCAATGTCAATGTCAGTTGTATTTGTATGGCACCTTTCATTACTCATAAACCCAAAGTACTTTACATTAAAGTGCCCATATTATGAAAAAAACACTTTTTCTGGGATTTGGGGTGTTCTTTTGTGTCTCTGTTTTGAGTGAGATACGGTTTCTGAATGTGTCCTGCCTTCAGTCTCCTAGTGAGCTGTTCAAAATCGGCTCGGACTGTGACGTCACAGTCCGAAATGAGCTGGCTAACCACAACCGTTAGCTCGTAGCGTTAGCGTTAGCATGCTAACGCTAATGCTAACGCTAGCATGCTACATCGTTCTCAATAGCAAAGCACTGCTACAACACACACAAGTTCACCATAATCTACAAAAGAACTACTTACATGTGCGCCCTCATTTAGAAGAAGTCTCCCAGCTAATCCTGCCTTGTAACTGACCAAAGTTGGAGAAACAGCCTTTCTTTTACTGTCTCTAGAGTTAGCTAGCTGACATGATCTACATCTGAGCTACTGCGCATGTGCGAGTGCAATCAAAGATAGTACAGAAGAATAAGAAGAAAAGAGGTCTCACTCTGTAGCTAAAACAGAAACCAGGTGAAAAGAGGATCTGCAGCAGTGAGAGAGAGCTGTGCAGTACAACAAAAATATGGTGTTTTTTGAAAATTAAACCATGTAAACCTATTCTGGTACAACCTTAAAATACAGTTATGAACCTGAAAATGAGCATAATATGGGCGCTTTAAATACAGCCTACACAGTGAGCAGTAAAAAAAAAAAAAAAAATCAGATGGTACACTACTGGAGACTAACCTGTCGATGATGCCGCACATATCAATCTGCAAGTGGCTGTAGTTTCCCAGCAGCCTTTGTTGCACCTTGATCAGGTCAACAGTTTGGCCATCCAGAGTCAAGAAACGCATACAGCCCTGAAACACTTTGAAGGGGTTCCTACACTCCTGTCTGCTCTCCTGAACATGGCAGCCTGAGGAAGGAAACACACGACAGTCAATCAATGGTTGGGCTACAGCTGTGTATTTCTTTATATGCTGTTTTCTTGGTAGGACTACCCATAAACATGGAATTAAATTCATTTATATTGAGTGCTACAATTACAATACAGAGACATATTTTGTACTTTTAACTCCATTACTTTTATTTGATACGTTTAGTTACTGTACTACTTTGCACATTCAGATTAACAATACAAAATATAATCAACAAATGATATGTGATCTACTATCGTAGGCTGCAACATTAAAGTGATGCACACATTAATGTATAAATCATTATAATCCAATATTACAATATGCATTATTCTGAAATGGGCCATTCTGCATAATTACTTATTATACTTTGTGCACTTTAAGTATATTTGATGCTAAAAGTGTTGTACTTTTACGCAAGTACAATTTTGAATGCATGCCTTTTACTTGTAGCAAAGTATTTCTACTTCTTCCACCGTTGCATCTAGCTGTTGTTTGGTTTCTCTCCAGAGGAAAATATCTGATGAGACTGATTTTGATTCTCTGTTTACCTTCATCTAAGCCCTTAGCATGGGCAGACCTGAGGTGGCTGTCATATAAAACCACTCTTCGCCAAAGCATGTGAATTAGCTCCATTTCTTATCCAACAGAGATTCATGCTTGAGGTTGATCCTGGATGGTGGCAATCTGTGGCCATATACAGAATTACTGCTCCGGGCTCTGCGTAGCTCTAATTACAGTCAGCCCATCAGGCACACAGTTCGACACCTCCCAGCAGAGGAGGGAGGAAAGATGAGTCACTGTTTACTGTCGCTTTAAATATTAGGAGCTCAAAAGAAGATTTAGTTGGAGCCGTTTTCCTTATGGCAGTGACATTGACTCAAGGGGGAAGCTTTTGAAATTCTGTTTCACTTTGAGGATTAAAATCACTTAAAAACTGATCCTTAATCTTAAAGGTGAACTACCACGTGACTTGTGTTGTGTTTGGAAAAGCGGTTGTTAAAGGCCACAATCGTTTTAAGAGACGTGTGAGATGTGTTTAGTGGGTTAATGTTTGCATCTACAGCATACATAGCCCTTTATTTGTGCAAGCTAGAGTATGTGTAGACTAATTGGAAGGAGAGTAAGCACTGCAGAGACAGGAGAGTGGGAATTGAAAGAGAGCTTGAGATAAATTAAAAGGGAAGGAATAAGGAATGCATCGAGGAAGGAAAGAAGAGAAAAAAGGAAACTGGGAAAGAGGTAACTTGAAAAAAGGAGAGGAGAAAGATAATGTGAAGAAAGGAAACTTCAAAGAAAGAGAAAGGAAAGAGGAGGGAGTGGAGAGGGAGAGACTAAGCAGCTTTATGGCTTCATCCCCTCTCTGGGTGGCACTAAACCTTCAAAGTAGATCTGGAGATGATAATTATTACCCGAGTACCTCCGTGAAATATAACCAGTCCTAAATGTCCACGTCAGCAGTTTTCCCATTTTCAGGTCTTCTTGAGGTACAATTTAAAATGTGGCAGATAGCTACAATTAACACATTACAAAAAACCAGATAGAAACAGTACACATAACATCTTTTTTTAATGTCTTCTTACCACCGAAGAAGAGTTGACTATTTGTGTTTAGAGGAAGCGGGATGCTGGTGTGGGCGGTGGCTCCTTCATCTTTGTCCACTGTGATGCTCAGATGATCTTGCCTGGAGGTCAGCTCCACAGAATGCCACTGACCATCATTCAGTCCTGAGCCTTTATGCACACACAGACAATTTAACTTTTTTATTTACTCACTATTTGACTATATGAGCTTTGATTTTATTTTGTTTGCTGTCTGGGTTTGGCTGCAAATCAGAATCATGACTCAATTTTTTTGTTTATAAAGCAGTTTAGAGTTGTGATTTAAGTATGGGATAAGTTTTAGTGTTATACTTAAATTACTGCGAGTAGCCTGGAGAAATATGACATTTCGAGACTTTAATGAGCCAGAAGCAACATTTTGATTATATCAAAACATCTTAAATCAAGGTCCATTTCTTGGCTTTTACTGGAGCTTTTTACTTCCAACCACATCTCACACTCTTACACTGCAGGCCGAGTTTGGCTTTCCACCATATATGACCACCTCTTATCATGTGACCGAAGTTCCGTACTTAGGTAACATGATGACAACTGAGCAAGCTGTCCACTGAGGAAGACTGTGACATGAGGTTTAAGTAAAGTAAAGCTAGTAAGTGGACCTTGAGAAAACTGTTTACAGTAAAAGCCCAGAAACAACTTTCACACTAAAAGATTTTGATTTCGATTTTTTACTGCGGTTTCACACGCCTCACAAGAATGAACAGTTTGTACAATGTAGAGCACAAAATGAGGCACATACAACACGGCTAACTAAGATGCTATGGAATACATCTGGTTCCAATTTATTTTTTTGTGCTTAGATAGAACAAATTTGGGGAGGCTCTTTAAAAAACTGCCAGAAACTTAAAGCCTAATTCTTCCGAATTTAGAATTTGTTGTTGTTTCAGTAGGTTATACTGTAACCCAGAAAAATAGAATAGGTACACATTAAATAAAAAAACACCTATAGGATGAATTTAAAATGTTTCCAGATGATTTTTCCCTCAATACTGTATTTAATTACTTAATTAAATAACACCGTACATTAGGAAGAATTATGCTGCACGTTGTAGGCCAGGCCGTTACTCTAATTTGCTGGGATTTTATGTTTAAATCTGAGCTATGAGAACATGTTATGACATCTCTGTTACACAACGGAAAAACGCCGTCAACAGATTCAGACCTGCAAAATCACGGTTGGACCGACCTGCGCTGAGCTCCAGCTGGGCCCTGCCAGCTTTAGTGATCTGCAGGCGGAGTCTGGCCTCACTCAGGTACAGCCAGACTGAACCCTCTTCCTGCGGGAGGTCAAAGGTCAAGAGAAGCCCCGCCTTGTTCCACGTGCGAAACTGCAGCGCCACTGAAACAAGCACTGATGACCACGATGTCAGTCCTGGCAACTGCAGGAAGCTCTTGGAGTCGGTGAATGTCACAGCGACTGAAACTTGCTCAGCACAAGAAAAGGTCACATTGCCCTGAAAAAGAGAGGAAGGAAGGGGGAGAGAGAAAGACACAGAGAGAGAGAGAGAGAGAGAGAGAGAGAGAGACACACAGAAAGATACAGAGAGAGAGAGAGAGAAAGAGAGAGAGAGAGAGAGAGAGAGAGAAATGATTATAAAGAGATAATAAAAAATGAATATTCATTGGTTGCAGAGGCTGACTCGGTTTGACTCGATGTCACAGAGGTCTCATCAGCAGCTCTCTGAAAAAGGACATCTGTATTACCATATTGATATTAGCTGAGCAGCTAAAATAAGCTACAAAAAACCCCGGAAGCATCGGGGTCACACAGCGCTTGCACTGACTTTCACCGTATTTGTCTAACACCTCCTTATCCCACCATGCCATCGGGGAAATAAAAATTATTCAATAGAGGAACTTTTTTTTAGAAAAGTTTGATCCAATGTTCTGAAGTATGATTTTAATTTTCCTTACAAATTACAAAAACTAAATTACCTATGGAGGGAAATAAAGATACTCAGAACAATGGATATATAATATAGTTAGTATAATGTATTCAGGGAAATCTCCTATAACAAACGTAAACTGAAAATGTATTTAACATAAAATTCACATTAAATAAACTTTTGTTGTGACTACTATACATCAGAAAGTGCCAGTTTCTCTCTTCTCCCAGCTCCCCATTTTCATTCTCCACAGCCTTCCTGCTGCGATTTCTTCTCCTTCTCTAACTATCGACTTTTCTTCTCTGGGTTTTGCTTTTCTTTGTTTTGCAACTCCAAAAATGTGCAAGTGATGACACTGGTGATGACAATAATAATCGTGACAGTGACCATTAGCATAATAATGACATGGATGCAGAAAAAGGGAGAGGAGAAAAAAGTGGGAGGAGGATCACAGAAAGTCTGAATCGAACTAAACTTGAGTTCAATTGTGTTTCTCATTATGGCAGCATTTGATTATAATGCCATTAAAGGATATAAATAACTGAGAAGCTACAGGACAAAAACAAGGCTTTACCAGGATCATGAGATGGTGAACACTGAATGGCAGATTTCCATACAGATAATCCAAAGATGCAGAAACACAATAACTTACCACCACAGAGACCTGGTGGTTCTTCTGTTTAGCCAGGTGTATCAGGTTGAGGTCGTTGTAGAGCAGGTTTTCCAGGCAGCCATGGAAGTTCTTGTTGGACAGGATGGGTTTCTGAAGTCCATGGCCCTGGACAGCTCCCAGACTTAACTGCACAAGAAAACAACACACGTAAGTAACCATCACCCCCTTTAGGATTCAAAGGTTACTTAAGTTTTAGTCCAAATCCACGACGTTCCAATTCTGGGATTGGTCCGTTGCCGCCGTAAATATCGCTGGATTTCACTCTTTTCGGCCGGATGTCCGTTACGTTCCGCTTTCTTAGTGTTGGAATTTTAAACTCGATTTGATCGGTCGATTTATGGTTAACAAGTTCTTTGCCGAGGCAATTTTGCAGCGGCACCGTTGCCCCATCTGGCGCCAAGCGCTGCCCAAGACGATTGTGATTGGTTCAAAGAAATGCCAATAAACCAGAGCATGTTTTTCTCCTATCCCAGAATGCTGTGTGGATTAGCCAGACCTTTCTACGCGGCGCTGTGGAGGAAGGTCTGGCAAAGCGAGACTACTTAAGTTTTGACATGGATTAAAAAAACATCCATTCATATCCATATCCAATTTGTGTTCTTTTATTTAGTGCAATACCCCAATTTATTTTATAATAGTGGATGAATAAGTACATGTTTGTCTTGTTATATAAATAATGTCATGTATTGTCTGTTTTGTACTGAATGATTGACAAGTAATGAATGTGTTTGTATGTAGCTATTGTTAGCACCTTTGCACAAGACAAATTTCTAAAAAAAAAGTGTATCTTATCTTAGATACATTGTCTTTACTCATAGACTCAGTGTGCTCCAGTATGCTCAGTATTGCCACCAACATGAACTCAAGCTGCCCATAGCTGCCATATTCCAACTGCAGTCCCACTTTAAACCGTGTGTGTTTGTGTGCTGAAATGTTTCTCTCACCTGGTGAATGTCCCAGTGGCTGAGCTCAGCTGGTACGTGAACCTGATGAGTGTTTTTATCCACGGTGAGGTTGAGGTGAGTGCTGAGGCTCTCCAGCTTTACATGGTGCCAGTGCTGGTCATCCAGCAGACTCCCCACAGAAACAAGAAGCTGCCCGCCAGAGGTTGAACTCACACCTGCAAGAGAGTTGGGGATGTGAAAAATAATCGATTTTGTTGTTGGTGATGGTGGCTGAGCAATGACTCCAGCTAATGCCGAAATCCTCTTATTTGCATTTCCTCGAGGAACTTTTCCTGAGGTGTAGGCTACTACCTCAAAAAACACGTCAGGGTCAGCAAGGACAAATACGCTTGAAGAAATCCTTTTTAAAAATCCTTTCTTTTCTGCTGGCAGTAGGAAACCCTGAAGGAAGGTTCATCTTTGATTTATCACAACAAAAAGTCATGGAAACGTTGCCGCTTCAGTGGAATATTTTAATCTTTGCTTCAAACAGGTAGCGGGTCACTGGTGTCAGCCTCTCTAATTAGAGAGCGCTCATATCTGCATGCTGGCCGGGAGGAGGACCGAGCACGGTAAATGATGAGGCTGCAACATGACAGCAGGAAATAATTAAAGAAAGACCCAACACCAGCAGGTCCAAATTAGTGGAACCATCTATGCATCCCCTAATGTGTTGTAAGAGAAAATATTTTCTGCTGACAGAAAGAGCGAAATACACAAAGTCATTAATAATGGAGGGCATTTTCTTCATAGATATATAGATACATAGAAAGATAGATAGATAAAAAAAGACTTCGTGTCCAGGGTTGAATTTAAAGGAGTAGTTTGACATTTTGGAAAATACTTGAGGCTCTGCGTGAAAGCCCCCATGTTCCCAACCAGCGTCTTGATGGAGTCCTAGATGAAAAATGTTCTGGCAAAGTTTTGATTATTTCTGTATTTTGTTTGTGCTTATCTTACTTGTTTGAAGCTGTGCTTACAGGGTTGATGTTGGCAGAACTGAAGCCTAGTTGTTGAGTGTTACACTTTCAACTAATTAAATTAATTAAAGGAAGACTTTTTTCCCAAACCTAGTTGTTGCTCATCTAATTATGATAATATGGTAGAGAAATACTTAATAGAGCTGCAACGCATTCTCATGACCGGGTTCGTATGATATTGTATAAAAAAGTTATGCACAACAATTAGTAGAATATCGATATCGACGGCGACCGCTGCTTAGCTTGGCATAGAGACTGAAAAGAGGGGGAAACAGCTGGTCTGGTTCTCTCAAACGTTAAGAAATACACCTAATGACACCTCTAAAGCTTCAAAATGAACATGTTCTATCTCATTTGTTCATTCCACACACAAACAGAAACGTATAAACAACTAGGTTTTCAATGGAGCTGCTGTTCACCAAGAAACTGCACGTTACTTAACAAAACACACAAACTGTGGTTTTTTAGATTGCTGTACATAGATAAAAAAAAATGCGATACAATGTGTTCATTTGTGAGCTTTAGAGGTGTTGGTATGCTGTAAAACATTAATCAACTTTTATCTTTTATTTAAGGTAAATATACTGCATACATTATTGATCATAATTCAGCTAGTTTTACATTTTCACAAATCATGAGCCCACTTTGAAATGACTCAAGTTTAGTTAACTCATATTTTTTTGGGCAGCCGGGAACCTTTTTGTTTTACAGTGTGTATATTTGTGAACTTCAGATGGAGCCATGCTTCTGGTTTCCCACCTGCTTCCAGTTTTTATGCTAAGCTAAGCTAATTGCCTCCTAGCTCCAGCTCCACACTTATACACACACAGATACGAGAGTTGATAACATTTCCAAAAATGTCTAACTATTCCGTTAATGTCATTTGATAAGGTGACGTATTTGGTTCCAACTTGAATAAGTAGAAATAGAGAGGTGGCGATCGATACAAGAAGTCTGAGGGCAAACAATAATAGAAACACTTAACATTCATTCCTGAAACTCCCTCGCTATTTATTACTCTCTGTCAGTCTTAATTCCCGTCACTCCTCCTCTCCTCGGCTGTGAGGACGTTGTGAGGCTGAAGGTTCAGTCTGAGAGCACACAAACTTGCCGTTGTCTTTATAGTCTAACTTGAAGGAGCGCAGCTGTGTTACATTGCAATAACTGCTGGATTTATCCGTTCCGAGTAGACTAATATTGGATATTCTTGTCTTTAAGCTAAGCAGTCTGCGCTCAACACTACTTTCCACCTTCCAGGAGTCTACCTTTCTAGACATCTCCCTGAGGCAATATCACCTTATCATATTCTGTCGGCTGTTCCATTATGGCTCTTTGCTCAAGCTCTAAATCTGTTTATGAAGGACGACAATGACAGGTCTTATCGGGAGACAGACTGTCATAATTGTTTCAGCATTTCAGCGTCACGTGGTGCTATTTGAAATACAGCTTGACTGTAAAAAAAAAAAGAAGTACTTTCTCTAAACCAATTCTTAGCTTTAGACACTGTTGGGAATTGATTATATTACCATTAAACAAGGGGAAAAAAGACAACAGCACAGTACTATTCATGGGGGAACTGATGTGTCAGGTCTCTCTCTGTCTCTTCAATTCAATTCATTGGGGCTTTATTGGTATGATGTTTTGATCAAAAAAACATGTACCCAAAGCATTTTTTATAAACAGAACAAAGTAAATAATACTTAAGAAAGTAAACTTTATTTATATAGAACTTTTCAAACAGCAATTCCAAAGTGTTTTACAGTTAATAATAAAAAAAATCATGACAGTTTTTATTTTCATGACTATTTACATTGTAGATTCTCACTGAAGGCATCAAAACTATGAATGAACACATATGGAATTATGTACTTAACAAAGAAGTATGAAATTACTGAAAACATGTCTTATATTTTAGATTCTTCAAAGTAGCCACCCTTTGCTTTTTTATTAATAAGGGAAATAATTTAACTAATTAACCCTGACAAGGCACACCTGTGAAGTGAAAAACATTTCAGGTGACTACCTCATGAAGCTCATTGAGAGAACACCAAGGGTTTGCAGAGTTATCAAAAAAAGCAAAGGGTGGCTACTTTAAAGAATCTAAAATATAAGACATGTTTTCAGTTATTTCACACATTTTTGTTAAGAACATAATTCCATATGTGTTCATTCATAGTTTTGATGCCTTCAGTGAGAATCTACAATGTAAATAGTCATGAAAATAAAGAAACACATTGAATGAGAAGGTGTGTCCAAACTTTTGGCCTGTACTGTACACAATTTATAAAACAGCGTTAAACACAATTTAACGCAGAAGCATAAATCAGCCTTAAGACACTGACCATGTAATCACAATGTCGCTGGTTTGAGTCAGACCTTGGGCCTTTGTTGCATGACATCCATCTCTCTACCCTTATTTTGTGTCACCTCTCTACTATCCACTATGAAAAGTACACAAGCTTTCTGTCTTTTTATCCTCCCACTGTCTTCATAATGACCTTTATTATTATTATTAATTTGATTTTATGTCACTGTTTTTTTGTTTTATAACATGAAACATGCTACTGTGCATTTGTTTTTATTAAATTAGGGCATGCTACCATGTTTTTTATGTTCTGATTGGATAAATATGTATTTTGCTTTTTAATATTTGTGTCTGTTTGTCTTGTGTTGGACCCAGGGAAGAATAGTCCTCACTACGGTGATGACTAATGGGGATCCTTGATAAACAATAAACATCCCCTTGACTATGTACCTATGTGTGTAGCTTATCATCTTTTTTATTCTGAGATTCAAACTGTATTGATGCTGCACACAGAAGAAATCAGCACTCAGCAACTTATTATACAGCAGTGGAGTGTGTTACACTAAGAGTCCCTAAATCTTAGCAATTTTAGGCTCTTCCAAAAATAGAGAGGCTGCCGACAAACTCCTAGAGGCGTAGAAAAAGTGGAATAGAGTAAGCAAGTGCAACAGTAATCACCATGATTCATTGTCTTCTATTTTCTTTGCCAACTGGCACACTTTGCCCAAAGAGAATCATCTCTTTTTAACAGGACTCTGGAGATGCCTCGGGGAAGATCTGATTGTTGCTTTTGTTGCTCTGTGCATTTAGTGGAACTATTTGTGATTATGCTTATGTTTTGTTACTGTAACATTTGAAATATGTATTCACACTTTAACACACACACAGCAACCAAAAACCAACCACAGCATGTCCCTATACAGAGAAAACACAGGATTCCGCTTAGCATGCAGCTTGCCCTGCACGCCTCTCTGATGCCATCCTAATTTAGTCAGCAATACGTAACACCACTCGTCCAGAACGTTCTGGAGCAGGACACACCAGCCCTCAGTGTATTTACTGCTGTGTATTACAGCTTCCCTGACAGTTCAGAATTGAACTGAACTATGAGGCAGTGGGCTACATCAGAGCAAACTGACATTTTGATAAATGTAAAGCAGAGAGGAAATTAGATGGTTTTGAATAGGGGACATAAATCTTAATGAGCCAGCCAATTTATTCCAAGTGCTTGGACAGCCCCAGGCAGATAGAGAGGGCCTAACTGTCTCACTGTTGTATTTATCTGTTTGTTAATCTGCATACATGCCTGTCTTTCTGTTTTCATTAATCATTAATTTATGCTAATGGGAGTTACACCGTGTCCAACAAAAACACATCGGCTCCAGCCAAGCTCTTTATGTTTGTGTGTTTATAAGCTACACATATCCCTGATGCTCAATGTTAGCTATCATTAGCCATCTTTAGCTCTTCTGTCTCTTAGCCAGACATGCATCACTGTTAAAAAGAGGCCCGGGACCGACAGGAGCAGGTTGCCAAATGGGAGAGATAAAGTATGAAGAGCCCCAGAGAGTAGCTCAAGCCCTGGAGCTATGAATATAATGCATCTAAATCTTCAGGTTTTATCTTTGCTTCCTGAGTTTCAGCTTCCCTACTCTTACAACAGCTGACTGTGGAGGAGCATGCTGAGACTCAGGGTGGATGCTCCAAGCTATTGATCTAAATTACACTGTCTGCAGTCGGCAAACTCCTAGGAGAGTGTTGGGGAGAAAGACAAAGAGCATGCAATTGAAAAAGGCAAATAATCGCCTCTGAAAAAAATCTAGCAGGGCCAGAATTGGGGCGACGGATGAGAAAGGCTGTGATAAATAACAACAGAGAGAGAGGAAAATAGAAAAGGCAGAAAAAGAAAGGAAAGGGGGCAGCCAGGCTGGGAAGCAGGGAGACAACAAGAGCCAGAAAGAGAAGCATGCAGTGACAACGCCGTGATTGAGGTTTTTTTTTCTTTTTCTTTCATTATTGGCTGTATCACTGGATTATCATAGCTCAATCTAATCGCAGCAACGTTACAAAAAAAAAAAACAGCAGTATTTATTTTCGTTCCTGGCTACCTGGAGTTCTTTGAGCAGTTTGTTGACTATCAACACGGGTCTAGCAGGGAGATGTGACAGGAGTCACTCAGGGAGCTGAAGTCAGACTGATGGCTTTTGCAGATAACGCCTCTCTTCTGGCAACAGATAGACAATACCACCAGGGAATTTATACTCTTCCACCCCTTCCCCACTTAAGGGAATAGACGTTTTTTGTTATTGTAGGGATGTAGAGAGGGAGCGGAGGGGGCGGTTAAGACCAATGTGGTGGATGGAAGGAAACCAAAAGAGAGACATATATGTGAATACAGCAAATGTACATCCTCTGAATAAAGGATGCCTTTTTCAAACAACATTATAATACTACCATTCAACTGTTTCTTCTTCTTACATTTCTTCCAACTACATTTGATGTTGAATCGTCTATGCGGACTAAGGTGCAACGATCATAACATCCCTGGTTCAGGGGACCTTCGTTTCATATCATTCCCCATGTCTCTCTCATTTCATGCCATCTCTAATGTCAGGTATGTAAAGAAAGTCATCAAATGCCAGCCAAAATACAAATAAATAAATAAAAAAAAGCTTGAACTTAAGCTGCACCATAGCTTACTTTCAACATGACTTCATCAGTCAAACAGAATGGAGGCTCAATTTCCAAATCAGAGTGCAGCGTGTGATTCAACAGGTGAAGTGCATATAACCCTAATGTAAAAGCTAAATGCCAGGAACAATTCTCCCATGCTTAAAATCACTGAAACAAAATGCATAAAATGTGACAGATTTTCCTTCCTTGTCACTGCACACACTTTTTAACTCAGGGCAGCACTACGATGGAGCCTATATACTCTCATCTTTCCACATTTCCACATGGTGAAATGTGCCAAAAGTTGGGTGAACATTCCAAAGCCCAGTATAAATGTTATTAATGATGTTTGGCCCTGCAATGGTTATCAGGCTGTGCCGTCATACATCTACTGGGCCTTCTGACAGGTTACACCATTCTCTAAACCAGACCTAACATACCAAGCTGCCTTTGAATCCTGTTCTCTTTATGTCCCTCATCAGGACTATGGGGGTAAGAACAAGTACAGCTCCCTAAAGCTGTTTCAATGTACATATACAGTATGGGCATCTGAATATTGTTAAAGTCATACTTTGAAAGACTTCTGAGTTTGAAATCAAACTTAATTTAGGGCAAGAAACCCTGTTTTCTCCTGGAAATATTGTTAACTATTCCCAGGATGTAATAATTAGAAAATTATAGTAAGACCTTCAACCCTAAATGCAGAAAAGAAAGGAATGGTTGGTGGGGAGAGCCATAGAGTATTCCAGCAGCCAGATGGCATGGTTGAGAGGTTTGCCATATGGTGATAACACGGCGGCCTGGCAGTCCGACAACACCTTACTGTAGGTTTAATCTCATTTACACCAACACAACCACACACACACACACACACACACACACAAATTACCTCCCAGAGCCTCCACGGTGCTCCTTATGTGCAGTTAGAGGCCATGGATCATGTCATGCTGTGCTAGCCCACTGTGCTCCACAGAGTTCACCCATAATGCATGTTGCTAACATCCATCATAGATTAAAAGAGAGAAAATATAAGAGCAGATGTCAAGCCAAGAGAGAAACAGAGCAAGAAAGAGAGAGGCGCAGTTCATCGAGGGAAAGTGAGGAAAAGGTCTGGGAAAAACTAAGAGTAAACATGTTTTCCCCCAACAAATGATGCTGTCCTCTTCCACAGTCATTGACCTGTAACTGCACGCCTGCAATGGTGAACTGCACCAATTCCCCAAGTTTATTCAATCTGATTAGTTTTGTCTGAGATATTGCTTGCGACATATGGATAAACAAGTAAACACTGTACTGAGCTAATCAGCACAAGCAGAAAGAAGCATAATTCCCCTAAGTTTCCTCGAAATTGGATCAGTGGTATCTTAGAAACCACATCTGACAAGCACGCAAGCAATCCGGCAGATGGACGGAGACAGACTTGAAGCTCCCTCCATTTCATTGTGGGCACAAAAATGTGCAAGATATTAAATTCTTTATATAGAGACGGGGTGGATGCTCTGGAGCCTGAGCGAGTGAATACAGTAATTACACTGTACGATTTAGGCGTTTAGCTGACATTTACTCAGAGCAATGAATGAACAGATAGATAAAGCTGCAGAGTTTGCCGGAAAAGTTGTCCAACTTCAAAAAAACTAAACTGAAATATCCAAAGTTTCAGCCACCTTTCCCCAAAGGCTTTTTATGCTGTTGGTTTTTAAGATACAATATTTTTCAAGGAGATTGCAGTAAGTATGTATGTATATCAATCAATCAATCAATTTGCCAAATGAAATCATATAAAATAAAATTCCAGTGAAATGTAATCCTGTCAGATTTTTTACATTTATACATTAAATACGGTAATAATAATAATAATAATAATAACAATAATAATAATAATAATAATAATAATAATAATAATAATAAAATAATAATAATAAATATATGTTTATGTATGTATGATGGCCAAAAAGAAGGAAGTCTTAGGCATTGTCCTTATTTAGGATCCTAGTAGCTCCTCCCGAGCCTCTCAGTAGTGGCTTGGTGTATCCGGTACCTTCTACCCGACCTCAACAGGGAGAAAAGGCTGTTACTCGGGTGGTTTGGATCTTTAATGATTCTCTTGGCCTTTTTCTTGCAGCGCCTGGTGTAAATATCCTTTAGGTAGCGTAGGGCACCGCCTATGTTGTGGTTTGTTTGGCTGAACATACAAAATGCCTAAATACTTTAATAATTCATATTATTATGTGTACTGAATGTATATTGCATACTTATACTTACATTATAGTACGCACATCATGGCTGCAGGAGTTGCACTACTCGATTTTTGGATTTATTTTGCAAAAGTTTTTGCACAATGCACATATATGTATATAAGTAAGTAATTTAGTATATATAAATATATACATATAACTTTTGCTAATGCAATCTCTTTAATTTGATTTGTTCCTTTATCGTTTTTCTTGCCTCTTAGCCCATCTCTGTGCTGCTGTAAAATGTAGTTATACCTTGTTGGTGGTAGAGCAGCAGCCGTCCCTTCTCCAACACCAGAGTGAGGCTGTGATCTCTCTGTCCCTCTGCATGGAGCAGCGTCCCAGAATTCTTCAGGGTTTTAAACTTCAGAGAGACGACCTCCATCGCCGTCCAGCTCGGCCTCACACTCCGCCTGTAGACCAGGCTGCTGCTGCCGTCGAAGTTGGCCACGTCAGAAGCTACGAAATTAAAAAGAGGAGGTGGAAGAGCTTCATTATACAAACTTGAGATTTCACCACAATATTCAATTTTAAATTTCATAGCTGGAGCTTTCACTCCTTAACACACAGTTTTCCCCTTTTTCCCATTAAAGCTCAAATGCGTAATTTTTTTATAATAACGAACGTCCGTTACATTAAAGCCATTGCCAAAAGAGTTAATACACAGCTAATTAAGACTATCAGCTCCACAAAACTATCTCTGTATTTCTTAGTATGGCTATGTTCAGAAAATTGTGTTGTCCACCGACTTTCGTGCGCAGAAAATTGAGTGAGGATGATTACCTTTTCTGAAAAGTCCAGCATGTTTTTTTTAATCCTCTGTGTCCTCCTTGGCTACTAGCAACTGGTGGCTATCATGGAAGGCTTGTATTATGTGGATGCGCTGACAGTTTTGTTGTCATTACTTAGAATTCCTCATGGGGGCGACAGAAACTACACACTATAGCTTTAAATAGCTTTAGGATATGACAAATGTATTTCAACACTATCTGAAAGTATCATATCTATTATGTGTTAGCGTGTCTTAACTGTTCATTGAAGCATGTTACTGTATGTTTGCAGTCAAATATTCAAACACCAATTTGGGGAAAACTCTGCCTGACATTTCGGTATCTTTGGAATCCCTACGAGAATTTAAAATAAAGTTCTGTGAGTTTGAACAATGTTTGGCTGAAAAGTATGACATTGTATTGACCAAGATGTGGGGTTTTAGAGGTTACTGTGAAAAAACGTCAAGCTCTGCTGTACCTTGAAGACAAGCACACCTATAGAATATGAATTTGTTCACTTCTTATCAAAGAAATATTATTGCAAACAAACACAACAGGAACAATCTTGACATTCAATTTAGGATGTTTTTTTGTTGCAGTGACCTCAAATGCTGGAATCGCTTGTATTTCACAGCAGAGGAATTTGTCATGTATTGTTTCAATTCTCACTGAACACCATAAGAGACAATGTGGTCACTGTAAACCTCACAAACAACAGCCTATATTTTTGAGTGCATGGCTGTATAATTATTGTTTGAAGGTATTGATTGAATGTATGGCCTAGTTTCTGCTTCTGTATGGCATAGAGCAGCAAAAGAGACCAGTGAGATTAATTAAATGTTACTCCTGTGAAAGCAGAATGTGTGTGAATCTGGTAGATCAAAATAAATGTGTTACCAGTATCAGTGTTTCCTCCAATTAAAAACCGATGTCATGTTTAAAGTGTAAAAAGTGGCCCCTGCAGCATTGTATGTCATATAATGTGACTAAAGAATCATGCACACTGACAACCAATTGCAGCTTACTCAGACTGTCATCTGGTCAAATTCAATTTTGTTACATTTTACTTGATAAAGATTTGCCGTCGGATTTTGGTCCTAAGCATCTCCCGATAAGATTATATTTCCAACAAACCTTCAGCAAAGACTGTGTTTGCTGTTCTTTTCTGTACCCACAATCAGTTTCTGATAACTACAGCCAATACACATTCTCATAATAAGATGTCAAAACTGTTAAGTATGAATAGAAGAACTTGAGCCTGTTTGAACTATAAAGCAATCATTCATTTGTGCCATAAACCAATCAACTAAATGTCCTGCAGAAACGGATCCATAACTACAGGGGACATATTGTGAAAAACTCACTTTTCCAGTGCTTGTGCACATACATTAGGGAATCTTGAGTGCCTACCAACCCACAAACTGTGAAATAAGACGACCCAGTCAGTTTTTTGTGGGCCGCCTAGATCAGAAAACATGGAATTCATCAAGCCATTCAGATTTGGCAACCCTTTCTATGTCACATGTAGGATCATTAGAATATACCGCCCCAAATCTGAGTAGCTCCACCCACGGCTTAAGAACTACCTTTGGAAAGGGGCACCATATTTTTTTCACAAGCCAATCAGAGCAAACTGGGCTTTTCGGCAGGAGACAGGCGCTAAAACGGAGCGTTTCAGACAAAGGGTGAATACGGGTATATTTAGACAGACAGTATTTTTTATCTAAAGCATGTAACAATGTTCTAGTAGATCTAGGAGAATCCTAGTAAATCAAATAAACCCAAGTAGTACAAAATTACAATAAAAAAAAAACAGATACATAACTTCAGATTTATTAGTTCATTATTTTAAAGGATTACCAAGAGCTTCAACTAACAAATAAGTCAAACACAGAGATCAAACTTACTATATCGACATCCATATGTCTCCAGTCTGAGTCCAATCCTCCCAGTGGGGTTCCAGTCCAGAGGAATCAGGCGGAGGAAGCGAGCTATCACTGGCTGCTCAAGTTTGTACTGGACCACAGTGTCTGCATTACTGTTACCAGGAAAAGCCTGAAACAACAGAACAACTTGTTAGTTTGCCTGATTTTTATATCCCACCATCCATGTTTTAATGGGTGATGCAGCAGGGATGATCTGAGGGTAAACCATTTGTAGTAATTAGTTACTCGAGTACCTTAGTAGACAGGAACAGAGGATCTTTTTTTGTACTTTGACGTTCATAATCAAGCTGCTAACTAAGGGAATGTACTCTCTTTTGAAGTTTTGCGGCCGTCCTAGAGGTTTAAAGCTACAAAAACTCCAATATGTAGATACGTTTGGGATGAATCTTTAAAAGAAAAATTCACTAGTTTTTGTGTAGAAAAACTCTCCCAAACCTTTCTGCATTTTGAAGTTGCATTAAGTCTCCATACCAAGCATCTCTTAAAATTCCCCAATCAGCTGCGTGTAGAAATCCAATGGGATTCTCTGCTTGACAGGCGAACAGCACACCCAGAGCGACACATGCACTAACATTGGTAAAGGGAAAAGAAACAAGCTGCATTTGTGGTTATGTGTGCATGTGCTCTTCCAGTGTCTGACATCCCTATACTTCACAGTGAGTGTCCGCTGAGTTTGTCCTGATGTGGCTACGTGAGTAAAATTGGCTTCCCTGGCGCTGCATAATTGTGATCTCAGCGCCGTCTTCAGTGCTTTGAAGGGCTGAGCCGGCTGGGCAGCGGTGCGCTAAGCCCAACAAACGGCTCCATTTCCTGCTGAGGAGGCTGAGGAGAGCGGCATCTCATATACTTGCCCAAGCATGCTTTGAAATACGAGTAGCCTCTGACAAGACCTCAGTCAAGGAGAGAGAGAAGTGTAAAGCATGAGACGAAGAGGAGGAGGAGGAGGAGGAGGAGGGAGGGCAAGAGAAAGATTCAAAGAACAGGTGCAGAAGAAGTACTCGGGTTCTTTACTTAAGTGAAAGCAGCATTACCGCACCGTAAAGTACTCCAATACAAGTATAAGTCCTGCAAAAATGTTCCTCAAGTAAAAGTACATTCAGTCAGACAACTCATGTTTGAAATGTATAGTATAACAGCAGAACATTGTGTTTGGTGGCCAGACTCCGACCTCAAGTTGGGTTTACATGAGATATTGGGGAGTGATGATAAAGTAGCTTTCCCTTGGCCGGAGCCTGCAGGTGGAGGCTGGGGTGGTGTTAGGGCTGCAAGCAGGTAGCGATACAAGTGCAGGGCAGCAGCAGCAGCATTGACAAGGCATAGATGGTGAAATTATGCAGCTTATATCGACCGCCAAATTGAGGAGGGTGTTTGGTAAATGATACAGGGAGTAAGGCATGTCATGTGCGTGTACAGCAGTGCAGCTCGAGTTGACTGCCTAAACTAGCTGGCGTCGCCTCATTACTTGAGTAAATGTACGTTACGTTCCACCACTGGAAACATGTGACAAGGGGCCCCAACAAACACAAGCCATATGTTTTCAACAACACGTTGTGCCCAAATTAAACCAATGTTTTACATGTAAAATCTCCATCTCAAAAGTAACTACTGACTGGCAAATAAATTACTAAAAATTTGCCTTGTAGTGGATTAGTATAAAGTAGCAGCAATTTGGTATTACTTAGTACAAATACCTTGAAATTGCACTTAAGTACAGTACTTAAGTAAATGTACTCATTTCTTTTCCACCCCTGGATAGCAAAGGGGGAAAGACTGAGCATCAAAGCTGAGAAGTCAGGGAGAAGCTGCAACTGAAACAGCTGTTTTTGCAGTCAAATCTCCTCCTTAACCGACACACTAAGCTGGCCTGACTAATACATGGAGCTTTAAAAACACTCCGGGAGCTGATCTGGGTTTATCACCTTTCATGCTAAGTGTCAAACTAACAGGTTTTTAAGCTGCAAGAAGTCATACCCTGTTCTCTCTCTTTTTAGTGATGACTCCCAGGCTTCAGAGAGTTTTTATCCTTCACTGTGAGAGAATCCTATCCTGTCAAATCGGAATCCAAAGCTGTTCTCCGGGCTGCTACTGTAACAAGAAGGGTGTACTGTCTTCCATAAAGGAGAGAGAAGATGCTTGACTGCCTCTGAATCATATCTTATGCTGTTCAATCAACGGTGGCCTGCATGGCTTCCTGTCATTCTGACATACACACAGTTTGGTTGGTGGAGACCAGTCATTTTGCAGTCTAGTATTCTCTCTTCTGACTGAAACATGGAAAGGGCACTAGGTTAAAGAATGCTAGAAAATGCTAGAAAATAAGGATGTTGAGTGCGAAAACATATGCGGGGAACATATACAGATGTGAAAGCAGAGGAAAGTGCCATAGATGTGAGTTCTCCCCAGTCTGCAGGGAGGATTTCATACATGAGCCCGCGTATCAGCTGCACTACAGAATATTTAAGTCACCACATGCATGTCTCAGTCCTCCATTCACATTTACATTTTAGACACTGAGCTGACACACTTATCAAAATTATTGTATATTATTGTGGCTCACAATGAACTGGCAAGTGTTCCATCAGCGTCTTGCTTGGAGATGATAATGGACACCTTCGCCTCGGCAGGAATCAAAGCGGTGACTGTTGTACGCCAGGCAGTCTTTCTAACAGCACCAGCCTCCGTCCTCGTCAGCAGAGGTTCAACTGTTTGACAGCAGCTCCGTGCAGTCGACACAGCCCTGCCCAGGTTCCTTTCATTGTTCCATCCATTATTAATAAATAGTGAAAGACTCCTGGTGAGAAGGCTTGCTGCTGCAGGCACTACCAGTCCCCACGCATCATGTAAATTATGTCTATGATAGTGAGGCCAAATATATTTTAACTTCAATGAACCTGAGTTTTGAGCTGCACTACCTCCAAAGCTGTCTTCATAGCTGTTCAGAGACATCTGCTGTCCGAAGCAATATCATTATTTTTACAAGCTGATGTGTTTAGCCCTACTGATCTACAGTACAAGCTTTAACAAACCACGTTCTTTCAGCTGACCAACATGTGCCTTTATTTGCATTTCTACCTGGATTATGTTCACTGCCAATGTTTTTTCTAGTATAGTAAAATAGAGCAATCTTGGCAAAAACAGTATGTCCTCCTCATTATGGTAATACAGTTTTTCTCAATTGTTTACACACAATTACTGGTACTTGAGACACAATGACCACAACATGTAACTCATGCTCCAACCCCCTTAACCAATTCTGCTGAACTACAAGCACAATTCCTGCTTTACACTCAAATTTCAGTTCTAAAACACACTTTTTTCAAAACACTACACACAATTTCTCTGCATTTGGCACAATTTTCATGCAGAAAATCTCTTGTTTTCACAAGAAACACACTAACATTCAAATATGAACACTGACTCATCACATGGGCAAACACCCATCACACAGTTTTACAATTAGCAATCAGAGCTTTAGCATAAAAGGGCAACAGGTGAGCTCTTCTGTTTTGGAGCAATGGATGCCAACATTGGAAACAGAGGCAGAGCCAGAGGAGTGAGAGTAAGAGGAGGAGGACGGGGAGGACGGGGAGGACGAGGACGAGGATGGGGAAGGCCAAGGACCGTAATCTCTGATGAGATCCGAGCCACTTTGGTTGATCATGTGATCAACCATGGTCTAACAATGAGGGAAGCTGGGCAAAGAGTACAGCCAAATTTGAGCAGGTACACTGTAGCATCCATCATCCGGACTTTCCGAAATGAGAATAGGTAAGAAATATTCTCACTAGAAAATTGCAATACTACATATAAATACAGTACTCAGTGAGTACAGTAGTACAGTATTGCCTGTGGACTGTTCTGTAGGACTGTAAAAATAAAGTATGTTTCAAGTATTTGGGAAATGTATTCCTACTTTGTATTTACAGTATTTTACTATTTGTTTGGCAGAACTGAAAGATTACAAACACAAGGTGGTCGGGAACGTCTTCTGTCTCCTGAACAGGAAACTGAAATAATCAACATGGTCCTAGAAAATAACGCCATAACATTACGGCAAATACAAAGAAAAATCCTAGAAAACAATGAGATGTTTCAAAATATTGATAGGGTAAGCTTATCAACACTGGACCGTGTCTTACGCAGAAATAATCTGAGGATGAAGCAGGTCTACAGGGTGCCATTTGAACGCAATTCAGAAAGAGTCAAAGAATTGCGACATAACTATGTGCAAGTGAGTCCTAATCAATAATCCTAATCCTAATCAATCAATACAATCCCACAATTGATGCATAATCTCAACACTGTATAAATTATACATATTTCAGTATTGTAATCATAATGATTGTGCTCCACAATAGTGACCACTCCATGTCTATTTCTGATATTGTCATGTGTGTTTCAGAGAGTCCTTGAGCTAGAGGTGGCTGCAGTGGAGCACCAGTTCATCTTCATTGATGAGGTTGGATTCAACCTCACAAAAAGACGAAGGAGGGGAAGGAATATCATCGGCCAGCGTGCCATTGTTGAAGTCCCTGGCCAGCGCGGAGGGAACATCACAATGTGTGCAGCGATTACCCACCAAGGCATCATCCATCACCATGCTACCCTTGGCCCCTACAACACTGCCCATCTGATCACATTCCTGGACACCCTACACCACACACTCATTCCATCAGATCAGGTAGATGGCCCAGAGCAGCTCAGGTATGTTGTCATTTGGGACAACGTAAGTTTCCACAGGGCTGCTCTGGTTCATAACTGGTTCACTGCCCACCCACGCTTTTTAGTCCTTTATCTCCCTCCATATTCTCCATTCCTCAATCCTATTGAGGAATTTTTTTCTGCCTGGAGATGGAAAGTATATGACAGAAATCCACAAACGCGTATACCTCTTCTCCAAGCTATGGAAGACGCATGTGGAGATATAGCAGCTGATGCTTTTCATGGCTGGAATCGCCATGCTAGGCGATATTTCCCCCGCTGCTTGGCCAGGGAAAACATTGCTTGTGACGTGGATGAGGTGCTGTGGCCAGACCGAAACAGAAGGATGCAGCATAGTTTTTTTTTTTTTTTTTTTACGGTATTATTTTATGTAACTGTATACAGTAAATTCTTCTGTTTTGTATGTAGACCACTGTATGTGAAACTTTGTGTTGGTTTGGAATGGGATGTACACGGTGTACATTGTTTTTGTGGGAAAAATAAAATATATTTCTTACCGTGTATTTGTGTTTTGAGTATATGAACAATATTCTCAAATTCTTTTACAACACACTTATGTACTGTCTGTAGCAAGTGTAACACTGAACCAAAAAAA